>NC_063152.1:5160000-5460000 GCF_020921035.1 Rhodamnia argentea | reverse complement strand
GCCATACTCGAAGTTTACTTGAGGCACTATGTGAACGCAACTCAAAATAATTGGGCGAAGGCGATGGATGTTGCCCAATTCTTACACAACTTTCAGCGGAGTGAGTCCACCGGCAAGAGACCTTTCAAGATTGTGATGGGGCAACAATCGCTCACTTCGAGCACTGTTGCAACGGGCTATAAGGGGAGTAGCCCAGCGGCGTACAAGAGTGCGCAAGAATGGCTGGAACATGCGGACTTGGCCCGAGCTTGTTTGCAAAGGGCGGTCGAGCGGATGAAGAAATGGGCGACAAGAAATACCAGGCACGTCGAGTACCGGGTTGGTGATCGTGTGCTTGTAAAAATGCATCAAGTCATGAGATAAAGGGATGTACATAAGGCGATGGTTCGCCGCTATGAGGGGCCGTTCCTAGTGATGTACATCCGGTGTTCCACGTTTCCATGTTAAAGCCATTCCATAAGGACGAAGATGACCCTAACCGAGGCGAGTCATCACGAGCGCCTCTCGGGTCGAAATCCTCTTATGAACGAGAGATAGAAAAGATTCTAGCGGATCGGGTGATACGGAAGAGATATCGAGCATCGAGGTGTGAATACTTGATCTAGTTGCGAGGTCTCTCGGAGAACGAAGCAAATCGGGAACCGGAGGAGGCCCTATGCCAATTTCGGGAAGAGATCAAGGCGTTCCATGAGGAACAAGGAAACAAGGACGTTGCCCGAATTGGTGCGGGAGAGTATCACGGTCCATTCAATTTTGACGAAAATTCGACCACGCTCCATCCCTCGGATCGACTAACTAATCGATCCTTGGATCATGAGGAAACGTGCCCAAAAGAAGCTAAGGATGACCGACTCTATGATCCGGGACAGCCAACGGATCGACCCATGATTGGGAAAGCACGACCGGCGGATCGTGCGGGGCGGCCGGCCGGCTGATCCATGAACAACCCCGCACGATCGGGTGATCGACCCGCGGATCGTGTAGGGCGATCGAGCGGACGATCGAGTGATCGATCCGCGGATCGATTCCCGGGCCACGATGAACGACCCTTGAGCGATCCAAGGGATCATTAGCTGGAATGATGTAAAGGCCGAACCGGGCGGCCGAGCGGGCAAGCGAATGATCGATTGAGCGATCGATCCATGAGCCACGAATGGCCGGACGATCGATCCACGGATCGTAACGTTGATCCCACAAACGACCAGGGGCCGATGCGGGATCGACCAACGATTGACCAAGCGATTGACCGGCGCTCGATTAGTGCTCGGCCACCTCTCGACCAGGGCGGCTAGGCGGATCGCCAAGTGGCCGATGTAGACTCACTTGGGGCCTATTGACCCACGTGTTCTTGACCGGTTGGTGCGAGTTGGTGACATAGTTGATGTGGGTTAGTAGGGCTGGTGGAGTTGGCGGCCGACATGGACAATGGCTGGACCGAGGTGGGCGACATGGGCGGTGGATGGACCGAGGCGATTGACATGAATAGTGTCCGTCCGAGGTGAACAGTGGCCATCGAACAGTATATGGGATTTTTGGGATTAGATTGATTGAGCCATGGGGGCCCTTGTGGCCGACCCTTCTGTGTATATATGGGGCACGAACCCCTTGTAATTGATACTCGGATTTTGAATGAGAAAAAGCTTCTCCTCACCCTCTCTCTCGCCTTGTGTTCGTGTGTGTATGCTTGAGTTGAGCGTGGGTGAGCGGCGATTGTGCTAAGGCTGACTCAAGAGTGTATCTTGAGTGCCGCACGATGTTGGGGAACGCAAGATAGAACCAGCCCGTGACACGGGCATCTCAGCACTCTATCTCTTGAATGCAAGTCTAGGATTGCCGAGTCCAAAACTTCCAATTGCGTCCCATCTCTCCAGTGTCTCCATGCCTGTTTACGATCCATTCGAAAGAAAACACCCTCGTTAAGTCGCAATATCGAAGTCATGTTAGCTTGGATGGGGCAAAGCGTACATGTACTTTTTGTACCGGAATTCCGGCCCGGCTCGGTCGAAATACTAGAGAGCTGCAGTGTGACATTTGCATCCACAAACCGGTTAGTGACAATCGTGCTGGCAACTTACATAGCCAACTAGATCTTCGCCCCCTTCTGATCAGCTGAAGTGACCATTCTTCTTCCCGATGTTGATCTCTAGAACTAGGACGCCGAAGCCATAGACATTGGATTTAACGGAGAATTTCCCATTCTTTGGATACTCCGGAGACATGTAACCGTTGCGGATGAAAACATGCAAGTGCCTAAAATAGTGTATGGTGTCACATTTAAGAAAAACACATCTCTTGACACGACCAAATGACCAGCCATTGTAATTAGAATTTAAAACTTACAGAGTCCCCGCAATTCTTTTAGTGCTTGCATGAGTTTGATCAACTCCAAAAATTCTAGCCGTGCCAAAATCAGAAATCTTCGGGTTCATGCCACTATCTAATAAGATATTGCTCGCTTTCGAATCACGATGAATGACTCGAAGACTTGAATCTTCATGTAGATAGAGTATTCCTCGAGCTATTCCCCGTGCTATCTTATAACGTTTTGACCAATCCAAGTGCATACTCCTCTCGGGATCTGCACAATAAGAAATTAGTCTTGCAATTTAGTAATTGGTTTAGGTTGCTAAGATCATACACCTATTTTCAAATGCAATTTCATCGTATTATGAGCGAGAGGATGACATAGTAGAGAAGACAGTCGCATACTCAACTTAAACTTACCAAACAAAATGTAGTCGAGACTCTTGTTTGGCACAAACTCAAAAACAAGTAGCTTTTCTTCTCCCTCCAAATAATATCCGAGTAGTTGCACGAGGTTTCGATGTTGAAGCTTTTCGACCAACATGACTTCATTTTAAATTCTTCAGCACCTTGTCTTGAGCTCTGAGGTAACCTCTTCACGGCTATAGCTTGCTCGTTAGGAAGCCTCCCCCGAAATGATTGAATTTTTTTTGTTTAGTTTCTCAATCATCTTCATATCGAAAGCTTCCCTAATGTCTAATGGATCTTAAGGTGCAGTTATGAAAATGTTGCTGAAACGAAGCGCCATGTCGGATGATTGGTATGGTACAGAACAATCAATATCCAGTTGAGTCATTACACAATGACTAAAGCTTTTGAACGAAGTTGAGTTGAACAAGATATGTTATTGGACAGAAGGTGGCTCCATAATGGACCTCTTCAACTGTGGTGCTGGGCTACTGCTGCACATTCCACCAAAAGATCTTCCGTTTCAGTTATTTCCTTTTCTTTTGACAATAGTGTTCCAATCAAACATAAGCGGTTCTTGACGTATCAAACTAATAATACCTGGAAAACTTCACCACATCCGCCTTCGCCCAACTTGTTTTGATGAGAGAAATTGTTTGTAGCTGCTTATATTATCGCTAAATCATATTTCAAGGATTCCATGTTTGTAACTTCATTCACGCCTATGCGATAAAACAACACGAGACATGTCATTTCAATAAAGGCATATAACTTATCCATGTCACGGACACAAATTTTTACTAAACGTACTTAGTCAATTACCAGCTTCTTCTTGGACGAGCTCATGGGTCTTGGTTGCTTCCCCCTGAACGAAACCACAAGCAAGAGAGAGAAACACCAAAAGTACGCCAAGAGGAACAGCAATGGCAGTGGTTACCGTCGCTGTGGATTTTTTTGCTTCGCTTTGCATATGGAGGGTCACACTTTCAGTTTTGTTGATTGCTTTAGCAAGATTTGGAGGTACTTTCTATGGGAGAAAAGTGTATCTATTGCTCTAAATAAAGAGACACCGATTTATGTCCTTCTTAGTCCAATATGAATTAGGAGCAATTGATTCTAGGGTGGCCGGTTCCTTTTAGGATTTGATGCACAACCACAACAAAGTAAAGTGTAAAAACAATAAAAGAAATTGAAACACAATGTTTTTATCTTGGTTCATTCTTAAATAAGGGCTATGTGCATCAAACGATTCTATTATAATTAGCATTTCGCATCTCTTTGCTGCATTAATCAATTATAAGCCACAAAGAGTATACATAGTAGTAGCTACTTATAGGCCCAAGCCCAAATTTCTAATAACCTATGGGCTTAAATCATAAATGCCCTCGGGTGTCTATGGAGCGCTTGTCGCGACCTAAAAAAATAAACACGAGTTAATTTTCGGGCTAATGGATTATCGGGTTAATTAATTAACTAACCTAACTCGGACTCTCCCAAGTCCATACCAAATCGCAACTTATGGTTCATGTGATTATCTTGCAAAAGATTTTTCATTTTTTGGAGCCGCCACTAATCATTTTTGGTAGGTTGATTAGAAACCTAAATAAAATAGCGGGAGAAAACTATCTTATTTCCGCGAACCAGAGATTTTGAATTCGGGGATTTGGTTACGTCAGATTTCTCTAACGCCCTTTCGGTACCATTTTCATGAAAAATATTTGATTTGGCAATTTTGATGGATTTTGCTTGAAATTCAAAGATGCAATTTTTTTGGTTTTTTCTTCTTTTTTATGGGGATGTAAAACATTGAACTTTGTACGATATACACCATGGGTGATTTAGAAAGAAAGAAAACGCAGCCAGTCACGGAGTATTTATAAAAATAAATTAACATGTAATAATGCTAAAATTTGGAACACGTGGCATGTCTAAAATAAACAAACAAATGTTCAAACCAAACGATTACATTTTTGTAGATCGAGATGGAAAGGATTACCTTCTATTACATAAAATCTTACTCACATACACATTATAGTTCCCTTCAAGATCTCGGAGCTGGAAGAATGCGGCTGTCGTCGAAAATGGCAAGCAATGGCGTTGTTGGGTTGCGAGGGGGAAATATGTGTCGGGACTCGTCGAAGATGATGCTCGACTAAAACACTTTTCTTCACTCTCGAATTTTCTCTTCCGATTTTTCTCAAGAACTCTCTTTTTCCTCTCTAAAAATTCCTCTCAAAAACTCTCTCAAAACTCTCTCAATTCTCTTCCACTCTTCCTAAAAAACTCTCTCAATTCTCTTCTACTCTCTCTCTCAATTCTCTTCCACTTCCCCCTTCTAAAACTCTTCTCAAGAGCTCTCTCTTTTTATAGGCAAAGTTCTTCATCCTTCATTCTTCACCTTCATTTCTTCACCTTCCATCTTCATCTTCTCTTCTTCATCTTCATTTCTTCACCTTCCATTTTCATCTTCCCTTCTTCATCTTCATTTCTTCACCTTCCATTTTCATCTTCCCTTCATTATCTTCCCTTCATCATCTTCCCTTCTTCATCTTCTTTTCATTATCTTCCCTTCATCATCTTCCCTTCTTCATCTTCTTTTGGTATTTGCAATACAGTCCCCCGAAGTTCCAAGTATTTGCAATACGATCCCCGAAATTTTAAGTATTTGCAATACTGATCCTTGAAGTTTCAAATCTTCTCGGTGTATTTTTCCATCCCGTGCCTAGTCTAGACGCATGCTAAATTAAGTGTTCCGCTTGCCCGATTATATGCCAATGCAATGTACGCTAAAAATAAATATGTGAGATGATTTTTTATAATTTTTATGCAAAAAAATAGATTAGTCAAAATTTAGGCGTCAACGGCTGCCCCTCTTTGAGTGGAGGCTCGTAGAGGTTCCGCTCAAAGACAAACTTGAATCCTAAATTTTGACGATGTGCAAATTATGGATGAACTTTTTGGCGGGAGTTTTAATCCCATTTTTTATGTAATGAAGTGATGCATGATATGCAAGATCGTAAATAACATGTGTCATAATTTCCCTTTTTCATGTTAGAGAAACCTGCACATGGATCGCATACAAGAATACCTGTTTTACCAAATTTCTCGTAAGCTAATGATTCTCTTAATTTCCAAGCTTCTTTTTGCAGATGCAAGGATTTTAAGGTATTTGGCCTATCTGTTATCAGAGACTTCTCCCTAATGCAAGACAGCGCAAGATATGAGTGTCGTTTGAGATCACAAGAGCTACGTCGTTGTGAGTCGAAAGAAGTGAAATCAAGTTCACAAGAGCTACGTATTTGTGAGTTGATTAAATGTTGAAATCGTCAGTGCATATGTCTTCACGATTCGACAAAGGGGAAACAAAATCATAAGAGTTACGTCATTATGATTTGGTTTGGATCAAAACCATGGGTGCTTATGTCTTCATGATTTGATAAAGGAGCCGAAAATCATAAGAGCTATGTCATTATGAGCCGAATAAAGGTCAAGATCACCAGTGCATACGTCTTCGTGATCTGAAACCGAAATCATAAGAGCTACGTCGTTATGATTTGATAAGATGTCAAGATTGCCGGTGCATATGTCTTCACGACCTGACAGAAGAGGCATATTGCACGAATTGAACAATATTTGATAGGAGTACCACCGAATGGAATCGATAAGTACAAAAGGGGCATATTGCACGAATTGAATCATAACAACTATCATCAGAAGAGTTGTTAATTTGAAAAGGGGTTGAGAAAACTTACCCGGGTTCTCCAAACGATTAATCAAGGAACGAAACAGATTGCTGTATCGTACCTGGTAGGCATTTGCCAGCAAAACTTGCTCATTCAATAATCCTTGGATGAATTTCGAGACCTTGGGAGGGAACTCGAACATCGGGAATGTATTACGTATCATAGAATGTCGGAGGTAACACACACAAACATATTCAACAATGAGTATAATGCAATCACTCATACTATGGTTCATGCATAACCATTCTGTCAAGTTTGCATTACCAATTTTGTCCAGGAGGTTCTCACATGACGAATACCTCGAATGTGAGCTGAATGGGGGACTTCAGTCCGAAAGGGCTTTCTCTCACTCTTGAGAAAAGCTATTTATCCTGTCTGCGGGATTCAAGAGAAATCACTCAATCTTTCCATCATCGCATTCGATAAGGATCCAAGTAATCTCGCAATTGATACGACCGAGCCGATCTGGAGGTCTTGATTAGGACCGTAATGAGGGCTAGGTCAAAGGTTTACAAATGGGACTCTAGTTGAGTCAAGGCTGCTGAAATGAATTTCTTCATCATTTGCTCCGGATTTACAAGTCAAGAATCCTGCAAAAAATGAGAGAGAAATAATCTTGCTCGAACTTCTTCGAGTGATGCTTAAAATCATTTAACTCTACGTTAACTCAAGTGCCCTAATCAGAAGAGACTTTGGATGGTTATAACGTAGGCTAGGATTGGGGACTGAGGAACGAAAAGGCTCGTTTTGGCTCATAAATTAAATGAGAAGGGGCTTGACGTTGGTGATCGTCGCCGACTAGTCACCGATCATGGTCTTACGGAAATGTCTTCAGAAAGAATTCCATCATTGAATGAGGGATGGTAATTTTCTATTGAAAATTGCACTTTGCAAGCTGATTTCTTGGGGAGTCTTCTTCACAACAAGTGTCTGTCAAGGATTTGCAAGAGACACAATGCAAACATGTACATGGAATTTACAACTTAACATGCAAAAATGTACATTCAAAATTCAGAAATACTTTACAAATGAATGTGCATTGGCCTTACTTTTGGTAGGCACTTTGCTTTTCCTATGCTTGAAATTTTCATATGAGATCGGCCTTTGCTTTTCTTACTCCCGACTCTCATTTTTCTTTTTTTCTTCTTTTTTTCGAGAAGAGATTTCTTTTCCTTTTTCTTTGAGAGTTCTTCGACATCTCTTTATTTTGCTTTTTATTCGAGAGCGGGCCCTTCTCCTTTAAGCTGAGTTTGCCTCTCCCTTTTTTTTACAATCCCATGATTTTGAACTAGGAATTACAACAAACATAAACATTTACAAAGAAAAATTATGTAAACATAAAAAAATCTAGCATACAAGAAATGAGTCCATTCGGGAATTCTCTGTTGACCCGACCATCTCCAATTCTAATCCTTGGGAAAATGCTATCTTCGTCTTTGGAATGAGCAAATGATCACCAACGGGGGTTTAAGAAATGAATTTGCGGGCTCAAGTGGGCTATGCAAAGAATGAAGTGTATAGGATAGAGAAGTGAATGCTCTTCATCATCCTAAGGCACTTGAATTAAAATTCGAGTATAAATGCAAAGAAACACCCGAAGATTAATGTTAGTCCGAGCAAGAAAATTTCTAACCATTTACCTCGTGTTGCTGCTAGAATTAAATCGTATGGACCCCGATGTGGGGCGGTTCTTGACAGGGGTAAAGAAATGAAACCACCGCTCAAAAGGGGTAATCAATGGATCACCCGTAGTGTTTGGGATAGAGAACTGAATGCCTCTGTCATTTCGGCTATCGTACCTTTCGCGAGAAAACTCTTTACCTCGGGGAATGCGGAATTTTGCCACCGTTCATCTCGCCTGAAAAAATTGGACGTGTTTGGGAAAGGATTGCCTTTCATCATCCTGCCCTGCCCCATTCCATACATTCGATGTATCTTATGAAGTTCATGTTCCTTATTCAGAGTTGGTAAATTAAACATGAGGAACAGTCATGCGCAAACTATGCAATGTATGAGTGTTTTTGAGCATATAAAATGCAACAACTTTTTATCTTGGTGGACAGAATTCGCAAGCACATAAGAAACTTCTTAGGGGCGTGGATCGCGAGTTGCCCCCGCTCATGCAAATGAGTTGCAAAAACTTCATTATCCGGTTCGAGACATGAGATTGTCAAAGGCTTCAGGGAATTTCTTATTTCATTAATTTTTCGGGGAGAATGGATACTTCCCTATCTGGAAAGGCGGTGACCCCTGTAAAAATCAAAAGGGAAAGCATCAATGTACGTTCTCATGTCCTAAACGAGTTGAAACGATACCGCTTTACCCTTGTACGAATTTCTTGTGAACTTTGAATTGAAAAGATCAACTCATCCGGATCGGATTGTATGTCCGGGATGTTATTTCTCCAGGTTACGTAACCATATGGGCCGAGCTTCAACCGTGCTTGGACTGCCAAGCAAAAAAAAAAATTTTATTAGTCTTTGTACATTGATGTCAAATCCCGGGATCGAACCCGGGACGCCTCGGACCATTGTCATTCTCCCAACCACCAGGCCGTGGTGATGTTGGCGTCCACGGTTGGTTTGCTTTTTGCTATATTGTTCTCAAAACAGTTGGCAATCCCCTGTCGAGAATAAAATAAGCATAATTTAGAGTTTGAAATGAGCGAGAGCCAATTGGGACGATACGGAGTTACCCATCTTTGAGTCCGCTTGGCCTTTTACTCGTATTCTCCCAAGTAAGGCTATTCGGAATCTCTCTTTACGGGCGTTCGGGGGCGTCGTCCACAAATTGATTTTCTACAGGCCTAGCTTAACAAGGAACTCACGCATTTGATAAGGGAGGAGAAAATTCGCCCTTTAACTCTAGGCAAATTCTAGACAGCTAGAAAGTAAAAAAATATCCCACGCGGGGGAACTATACATGGAATCAAAGAAGTATTCATGCGAGATTGGTTCCATCTCTCTTGCTGGCCATTCCAATGATCGACTGATTTTGTCTTGGATTATACACCAACGATCGTTGTTCAAGGATCCATAATCACTTGCTTCGGATCACAACTCCGGAGGTCCTTCAGCTCCGAACCGGCTGATCAATGTGGTGAGCTCATCATCAAAGTAATCTTCTGATTGATACTCGAATTGGGTAGTGTTACTTGCTAACACTAGCGACGGATTTCCCACTTTGTTTTCACCGTGAGCAGGCTGACCCCTTGAGCTTGAACTTCCGCCGTTGCTCGGAAACTTGTAGGGATGATCAACTCGTCTGCTGCTAGAACCACCAGCGGAAGGTTGGTATGACATGTATTCTTGATTGGGAAGTGGCCGAGTACCTTTTGCTCGGTAGATTTTCCCGGTATTGATCTTCCAATCAACTTTGGTCCTGTCGTGTTGGTCCCAACCTCGCATCGTGCTTCCTCGCCTTATCTCTAACCCTTTGAAGGTGATTCGTGACACTTTGCATGGTGAGTCCGTCTATATTCATTATTCTGTGTACGAGCCATTGGTCGTCTTTGAATTGATTCCTAGTCGTCGAACCGCCTCAATGAATATAGAATGAAGCTTGGCGGACCAAAGGGGCCTTTTCTTTTGGACAAAATCGTCGTCATCGGCTTGGTCGTAGTTTTTTTGTTCGAGTAATTGCTTCCTTACAGCATGCTGCCAAATGTTTTGGAGCATTCGAACGCAGCCCGGCTTCAGGACGTCTCGAGCACCATGCAATGTGGCCCTCGTTATGAACTCGGCGATCATTACTTGCTGATACTACGATGACCTGTATGTCTAACTCGGAATCAATGATCTTTAAGAGACCGAAACCGTCCATATTGATCCCTACCACGGCTGTGACGACGATGTCAAACTCTTCTTTGTATCGCCTCAAGCACTTCTAAGGCATCCGTTGCCTTCGCATAAGCAAAAACCCCGTACATGCAACTTCTCAAAGCATAGCAACGAGGATTGAGAGGGAAACGGGGTTGCCATCAATGGCCATGACTCGCAGATCCTCGGGATAGGAAGGTTCCCATACTTCCGCTTGGAATGAACGTGTTTTTCTTTTAAAACCTTCCATATGTAGACCGAAAATGGTCATTTCGACTAGAGAATGAGCTTTAGATGTTCTTGGACTTGCAAAAACAAATTGCCCGAAAATCACAAAAGCGATGATGGCCTTTCGTGACGGATTCGAAGGTCGCTAGGTGTATGGAGACTTCAAGTTCTTTATAAACTTCCTCTCTTTTTTTTTTATTAGTCTTGCGGATGTTTTCGCTTTCTCTACGAAAGAGGACAGCTTTTTCTCTCCTTTTCGGTTTTAGTGCCTTGGATCCGTTTCGTAATAACTCTCATCTCTCACTCCATCTATCATCTTCTTCCTTTTCGATATGGAGGAGCCCTCAAATCTTTTCACTTTCTCTACAAACGAGGCGGTTACTTCCCTCCTCAAATCTTTTCGCTCCCTCCTACGAGCGAGGCGATTATTTCCCTCTTCAAATCTTTCCGCTTTCTCCTACGAACGAGGCGAAGTCATTTCCCTCCTCAAATCTTTTTGCATCTACCTATGTGAAGGCTTTTAATGCTTTTTCTTTCGGCGTTCACTCAAATCGACAAAGAATTCACGCATTTAAGCATGACGATATTTGCGGATAGTCTTGTTCTTTACCCCTTGATTATCTCTAGGCGTAAAAGGAAGAATGTCTCGCATGGGGACTTTGTAACAAACAAGTACACTCATTCACGCATGTCTCTACTTCTCTTGAGAATTCATAAGGGCTAGCTAGTAATGCTCAAAAGAGTGATATTTTGAAAGCCCATAATAAAAACTCAAGCTTCATGTAGGCTACTGATTCGGAGTTTCATCGGTGTTGAATTGGCCGATCGTGACATCGTGGAAACTCCAATTGTAGTGATGCATGTCACTTCCCTCGAAAGGCATCGGTTACGCCTCCGCAAGGCCGACTTTCCGGGATGTATCCCCAACGAAATCCGATTGTGCGAGAACTTGCTCGGGAGGATGAATCGATAAATGAGCATTTTCAATGCTCGGATGTGGCTCATCAAGGAACATGCCACTAAAGGTGATGGGGTTGCTGCAGACATGGCAAATAGCGATGTTAAGAGCATCCCTATACCTCTTGATCTCTGCTCGAAGCTCTTCATTTTCTTCCTTTAGAGACGCAAGTTCATGACTTTCACTCCGAACTTTCACTCGGGCCCGCTTGTTTTGAAACCAAAACCTGACCTTCAAGGGCTCCATTCCTAGCTTCCGGCTCAACTCATTTTTTCGTTTCCCGTTCACGTAAGGGCACTCCTTGAAGGCAGCTTCGAGCTCTTTGATTTGATGTTTTCTTTTCCGGGGTTGACTACGGCTGCTGCTGCTGCTATTGTTGTTGCTTGTTATCGAGATCTTGAACTTCACCGCCAAGGGAGTTGGGTTTTACGGCTTCTGCTGGGGATCCGGCCTCGAAATTCAGCGGTTCATTCTCGGGGATGTCTAGGTTGGTTGCCTCCGAGTAAGTGCTTGGTAGCCTCCAAACATGTTGGATTGAAATACTTCTTACTTCCTTTTGTTCACTCTACTCTCCGCTGTATGCTTACTCTCTCCAAATTCTTCCGAGTAAACATGCATGTTCCGAGTCTTCCTTTTAACGTGGATGAAAACCACCAAGCCAAGTGCTTCTCCCAAGATTTCATGTTTCCCGCTCTGTCTTCTTCATTTCCTTCTGACATGCTGGGACCCTCAAATCTTTTCTGCAGTATGCTTGTCCCTCTTTTAATATGGCGAGACCTTTAAGTCATTTCGCAACTTTTTCGAATTGGTGAGCCTCGAGATGGTAGATCCGTGATTCACGGACGAAACGTCTGTAGTTTTGCCCCGGATAATTAACTCGGCCCCCACAATAATTATTGCTATAACTTTTTCTGCCCTTTAAATTAGGATTTAACGCCGAGACGATTATCGCTTTCATATCTTCATCTCCAACCTTCTAAGCACTCTTTCGCATCCACTCTTTTTTAGCAGCTTCAAGAACAATGGCCTCCCTCCCTGCACGCGTCTTCTCGGCTGAAGTTTTGGCCAAATGGGAGAAACTTTATAATCTCTTAGGCCAGGGCTACTCTTATATAGCCAACCATCCGGAGGTCGAAATCGAAATCCGTCTCATATTTACGGATATGGACACCGTTTCTATTCAAGGTACCGAGTTAGAAAAGGAATATAGGATCTTCCCTACCCTCTTCACTAACTTCCTGGAGGCTTACCATCTTGCTCATCAAGATGTTACTTTGGCTCATCTTGTGAGAGCTCGCTATCGGGATCGGTCGGACAGCTTGGTGTTGGCCGGTCTTGTAGCCGACAATCATAAGAAGGTCCTTGACTATGGTAATGAACAAGTCTCGCTGCTGATTCGTGAGAGGGGGAACTTGGTGGAACGTTTGGCCATGTCCCGGACCATCTTCGAGCACGATCCGCTTGATATCGTTTTGAAATTCCAATGCACATGGCTGGAAGAAAGGCTGGACGATCCGACCCTGGATATAGCCCGCGGGAGAATGCTGATCCATGACTTGGAATCTGCTGCCGAGTATCACGAGGACGGGGTGGCCAAGCTTAAAGAGAAATGTGAGCTCCTCCTCTTTAACCTGGCGGATCTCGATTCTCGAAGCGATCGGTGTAGGCGGAACATCAACCGTATGGAGAGTCGGTTAAACTCCTTTGTGATGCTCATTGGGCTCGGTTTGGCTTTACGTTCCCACCCCGATGATCTGTTTGTAAGGTTTCCCGATGGATGGAATAAATGCAAGTTTTTACCGATTTGCATTTCGCTTTCGCATTATTCCTTCTTCCATATCTTTGATTTTATCTTGGTCGTCATATTTTTTTTGCAAGATAACCCCTTTACTTTGTGGATATGTAAATCTCACGCTCCCGATGATCAATTCAATTGGGCCAGAGGAACCCCCATTTGAAATAATTTCTCAACAAACGAATGCCCGAATGTGAACAACTCGCGAATCTGTCTTAATATTATAACTCGATTATGAAAACATGAGAGTAAATCAAGTATAATATTTTTTACACAGCATCGAAATTGACTGGATTGGTAAAGACACGACCATCCATCTCGGCTAGAATCAAAGCACCACCAGGGAGCACCTTCTTTACTATATATGGACCACCATAGTTTGGAGCGAACTTCCCTTCCGGGAGTGGGACCATTGGCAACAATTTTCGCAAGACCAGGTTATTGATCCGAAAATATCGAGGCCGAACTTTTTTGTTGAATGAATTAGCAACCCTCTGCTGATAACACCGGGCCATGACATATAACCTTAAGTCTCTTTTCATCGATCGATTCAATTGGCTCGCCCTCTGTCTGGATCTATTCAGCTTCCGTCGGCATAGCTTGAGACAAGATACGTAAGGAAGGAATTTCCACTTCAACTGGTAGAACAGCCTCCATTCCATATACAAGAGAATACGGGGTTGCCCCAGTAGATGTCCGGATCGAGGTCCGATACGCCATAAGTGCAAATGGCAACCTCTCATGCCAATCGCGATAATTTTCAGCCGTCTTCGCTAAGATTTTCTTGATGTTCTTATTGGCGGCTTCTACTGCTCCATTCATCCGAGGACGATATGGGGAAGAGTTCAGATGCTTGATCTTGAATTCTTTGAACAATTCGTCCATTAGCTTGTTGTTCAAGTTTGAGCCATTGTCGGTGATTATGGCTTCAGGTGAACCATATCGAGCGATGATATCTCGACGGATAAATTTCACGATATTTCGTGCTTTGGACCGCTAAATAAGATGCGGCTTCGATTCATTTAGAGAAATAGTCAATTGCTACCAAGATGAATCGATGCCCATTGGATGCTTTAGGATTGATAGGGCTGATAACATCAATGTCCCACATAGAAAACGGCCATGGTTCGGATAACCGATGCAACTCGTTCGGAGAGACATTAATCTTGTCACCATGAATCTGACATTTGTGACAACTCCGGACATGCTGAACCGGGCTGGAAGTTCCATCATACTTCTCGAAGTCGGGCATCTTGAACTTTTCTGGCACAATGATCTTTGAAAAGACAGACAGGTCGACCTGGGGTATGTTGTGAGTCCCCTCGACCTCTCGGATCCTCTGTTCCATTTGGGCCAATAGCTTGGCCGTATCACCATTCAATCCGGGGGCCACGGGGCTGGCTTGAGGGATTGGGACTACGGGCGGCGTGCTCGAGCTCACGCCCGTGATGATCACATCCTCTACCGGCATTGTCGGATAGGGAGTAGCTTCCGGGGCTTTACCGAAGTTGTCCGTAGGAGGAACTAGAGCAGGAAGCGGTGGGATGGCGGCGGATGATTGAAGTTTGGCGGTGAAGGCGGCCATCATTTCTTCCATCTTTCGGGACATCATCCTTTCAAAGCGCTCAATCAAGGAGCCAAGTTTCTCGTCTAGGGCAGCACTAACGGCAGCGTTAATGTCGGCCATCCTCTTTGCGATCGATCGAGTAATATGTGGAGGATTCGTGATAAATTACCTGTACGCAGTAACAAACCCAAAATGAGTACAGGGAGCAAGAATAGCGAGCCGGCCCATGGCGTCCATCTAGACTCAAACGAACAAAGTGATTATGACCAAAGGATTGAAACATGTAATTTTCAGTTTGTCCGCTTTTACGAAAAAAATTCGTATTAATTCGTACGTTGATCAAAACATGTCCAAATTTTACGAGCTTATAGTTGAGAAGATGATGAACAACTTTTATGTTGGCCAATCGGACTAGAAATGCACAGATCAAATCAGTTTAATGTGTTTTTCCAAAAAAATCACATTCAGAAAACTGTTATAACCGCAGGTAGTTGAAAAAACGAAAGGCCATCTTAAATTATGAATTTAATTCTGAAATTTTGCAAGATATTAGTTGAAACATAGGTCTACAACTTTCGTGTTTGGCACTTACTCAAAGCTCGATCGTAGAATTTAGTAAAAATCGCACAACAGGAATAAGCCAAATCAGAATTGAGGACAACTAATGAAATTGTAAAAGCTACGGAAGCAAAGTGCGAAATTGGAAATAAGACAATGAAACTTCTAAACAATCAACCTAAACCATGGACCGGCCAAAAATAAAAATGAGATAACAGGGTACAAGAGACAAGAATTTACCTCTCATACGAAGAAAATGTCAATCACAAAGACATGCGCATGAATCGTGAGTTTAAATCTTATTCTATCTATCCAAAAGGCTTTTGCAAAGTGAAATGATGAACGAAACGACATGTCGCAGCCTCGCGCACAGTCATCATGACTAGTCGCAACCTCGCGTACAATAGTCATGACTAGTCGGGTCCAATCACTTCGGCTTGGTTCGGTCGACAAGGGCAATTCTCATGCATCGTAGTCTCACGTGCATAAGAACGACCCTTGAGCCATTTTTTTTAAAAAAAATTCGGGATCCGAGATGGGATAACCTTTAGCGAAGCCTTACCGCCAAGGTTAAAGGACCATCTAAATACCATCTTAAAACTATTAGTGTGACCCGGGTTCGGTCACGGGTTGTGTGCGATGTAGTGCAAAGACGATAAATCATGCACAACAATTAAAGGCAAACACCGCTTCAATGATTCAAAAGTTAAATCACAATTCCAATTCACCAAGCCTCGCAAAACAAAGGGTTAGCCGATCACTCCTCTCCTTATAACTCCCAATCTGCAAAAACATTTAACACCTAAGAATGAGAATTCAACCAAAGTTTACCAAATCAAGTGATTTCTTTTTCATGAAATTATCTGGCCTAAGTCCTCTTTGGATCCCCAAATGAGTCGCCAAGTCGTCGCGACCTAAAAAAATAAACACGTTTCAATTTTCGGGCTAATGGATTATCGGGTTAATTAATTAACTAACGTAACTCGGACTCTCCCAAGTCCATACCAAATCGCAACTTATGGTTCATGTGATTATCTTGCAAAAGATTTTTCATTTTTTGGAGCCGCCACTAATCATTTTTGGTAGGTTGATTAGAAACCTAAATAAAATAGCGGGAGAAAACTATCTTATTTCCGCGAACCGAGAGATTTTGAATTCGGGGATTTGGTTACGTCGATTTCTCTAACGCCCTTTCGGTACCATTTTCATGAAAAATATTTGATTTGGCAATTTTGATGGATTTTGCTTGAAATTCAAAGATGCAATTTTTTTGGTTTTTTCTTCTTTTTTATGGGGATGTAAAACATTGAACTTTGTACGATATACACCATGGGTGATTTAGAAAGAAAGAAAACGCAGCCGAGTCACAAGTATTTATAAAAATAAATTAACATGTAATAATGCTAAAATTTGGAACACGTGGCATGTCTAAAATAAACAAACAAATGTTCAAACCAAACGATTACATTTTTGTAGATCGAGATGGAAAGGATTACCTTCTATTACATAAAATCTTACTCACATACACATTATAGTTCCCTTCAAGATCTCGGAGCTGGAAGAACGCGGCTGTCGTCGAAAATGGCAAGCAATGGCGTTGTTGGGTTGCGAGGGGGAAATATGTGTCGGGACTCGTCGAAGATGATGCTCGACTAAAACACTTTTCTTCACTCTCGAATTTTCTCTTCTGATTTTTCTCAAGAACTCTCTTTTTCCTCTCTAAAAATTCCTCTCAAAAACTCTCTCAAAACTCTCTCAATTCTCTTCCACTCTTCCTAAAAAACTCTCTCAATTCTCTTCTACTCTCTCTCTCAATTCTCTTCCACTTCCCCCTTCTAAAACTCTTCTCAAGAGCTCTCTCTTTTATAGGCAAAGTTCTTCATCCTTCATTCTTCACCTTCATTTCTTCACCTTCCATCTTCATCTTCTCTTCTTCATCTTCATTTCTTCACCTTCCATTTTCATCTTCCCTTCTTCATCTTCATTTCTTCACCTTCCATTTTCATCTTCCCTTCATTATCTTCCCTTCATCATCTTCCCTTCTTCATCTTCTTTTCATTATCTTCCCTTCATCATCTTCCCTTCTTCATCTTCTTTTGGTATTTGCAATACAGTCCCTGAAGTTCCAAGTATTTGCAATACAGTCCCTGAAATTTTAAGTATTTGCAATACAGTCCTTGAAGTTTCAAATCTTCTCGGTGTATTTTTCCATCCCGTGCCTAGTCTAGACGCATGCTAAATTAAGTGTTCTGCTTGCCCGATTATATGCCAATGCAATGTACGCTAAAAATAAATATGTGAGATGATTTTTTATAATTTTTATGCAAAAAAATAGATTAGTCAAAATTTAGGCGTCAATAGCGCTGCCTCCTAGAAATTCCCTTCGGGGCAACCTCCTCGGATCCCCGTGCTTTCCTATCAATGGGGAGTATGAACCACACTCTCACGGTTTCCATCCTGGGCCTGGGAACCGCCCATTAGGGGCTGATTCCACAAAATAGGAACAGAAACTGCTCGTTATTTCTATGGACCCACTCGAAAAACTGACCACCGGTCCGATTCGACTCTTGGATGGGTCCATGGAGCTAGTCTTTTTTGTATGTGCAAGCGTGCAAAGATTCTCCGTTGAACATTAGAACCTATGTTGTCTCGACACGACACGACACAACGACATATGATTTCCCAAAAAATAAAGAATTTCGACGCTCTGTGACACGTTAATATACATGATAAATCTCATTTTTATAATTCCACAAATAAATAAAAAATAAAAAGAGCCCGAGAATGAATTTACATAATAATTCTCTTAGACTTTGTTTTTAGCTTCTCACAAATAATTTTTTTGCTTGGCCATGTTCAAGGCTTTCTAGTGCATCATTGAGTGGATTTATATACATGGTAAATCCAATCAAATGCTCTTTTTGGATTGACTCAGACTCCACGGTTTGTGTCAACTGTTCGTCTACTTTTTCTTCCTCCCTTTCCATGTCGCACATCGGGATGGAAATAGAGAAAGAGAGGGAAAGCTTCTTATAAAATGGGGGCTCGGTCCCTAAAGCAATATACTGAGCTGGATTGGGTCGATAAGCCATCATGAAAGCCCATCGACGAGGGCAGATTTTGGTTTCAAAGTATAAGATTTCCCCAAACTAATCTTGGGACACACGAGTCCCAGCGTGTCCCTGTCGCGACCTAAAATTAGGCTAACGGATTATCGGGTCAATTAAATCAACTAACCTAATTCGGACCCTCCCAAGTCCTACCAAATCGCAACTTAGGTTTATTCATGAAAAAAAATTCAATTGGAGCCGCCACTAATCATTTAAGGTAGGTTGATTAGAAACCTATATAAAATACCGAGAGAACTATTTTATCTCTACGAACCAGAGAGATTGGGTTCGGGGACTTGGTTACGTTAATTAAAAATTAACGCCCTTTCGGTATCAATTTCATGAAAAAGCCTTTCCGATTGATCGATGTGAATTTAATGATTAATTGGAAAAATGTGACATGAGGACCATATATTATGCGCCTAGAGAATTATTTTTTGGTATTTTCGGTAATAAAAGAAAACATTCAAAAGCAATAAAAAATCTGAACAAAAATAAACAAAAATGCCCATAATATACCTTTAATTCCAAATATTCCGAATTTTCCTGTAAATCTTCTCATTCCCGAAGATCCGAGCTAGAGCGAGATTTTATCCGCTACATCCTCGAGGATTCGAACCGGTATGCGGATATGTGTATAGAAAAACAACATCCCTTCTCGCCAAAGGGCGTAACACGAATTTCTATACTAAATCACCATCCCATTCCACGAGATCGTGGCTAAGGCGTGTGATTTATTTTTCCAACGGGTCTAGGCACATAGGGGAGCATATATTATGAGCATGTTTGTTTAAAATTGTGCAAACTTTATAACAAAAAAAAAACAAACAAACAAACAGCACGACAAAAATAAAATGAAAATGAGTCAATTTATTTTGGATTTTCGAAAATATGAGAGGGGTGGCCAAAAATATGAGACTGGGGATCCACCTTTCCTCGCATAAAGTTCGATTCAATTTAATTTGAAAAAACTATCTTTAAGAATTTAAAAAGTTGGTTCCAGATAATTCTCAAGAAATGTCGGATAAATGTTCAATCGAGATCAAATCTTATCTCAAATCAAATATACTCAGATAAAATTGCAAGAGATAAGATAAGATAATCGTTAGATAAACATTTCACTCAACTCATATGTTAGATAAGAATCAAGATCAAGAATTATCCATAACAAACCCGACACTATCCGATTCAAACGTTTTCGAAAATTTGATGATGTCCAATAAACTAAACTGCATCCATAACATGGAGATAACATCAGAAGTTCATGGATAATGTCAATTAACTAATTCAAAACATGGATCAACGTAAGCATAGGGTGATTCGGCCAAGTGTGCCCACGGATTCAATTTACCCAAAAAAAAATCCAATTTCCAGCTTTAGCATGGGATAGTAAAAAAAAAAAGCTTGAATTCTTCTACTTTCATTGCAAAAATCAATTTGTTCAAAGAGATCTAAGAACAACAACACAAGTTACCAATCAAACAAGTGTGATTTAGCAATCGAAAGTTGAGTAAAATTGACCTATTTTAGCAAATTTCCAGCACGCGCGTAATCTAGGATCTTCATCCGAGATCGCACCTTTTCAAGCTCAATTTATCGCCAAAGCCTACCCGGACGAACTAGCACAAATAGGGGAAAGATTAGAGCTTCAAGTAGTGACAAAAACAGCGCTAATCAACCTCAATTTGGTGTCGAACAGTGGCAGAACAGCAGCGATTTCAGGGCTGCACAGGGGCGGTTTCAATCACCAATTGATCCTTGGGACGTTGGGGCTTGATGTCGATTGCTAGAGTCCGAGATGAGACACCAACAGGGCTGCTGGTGGTCGGAGATGTGGCTGTGGTGTCGGACACGGGTGAGTAAAGTCAATTCGAGCTTGCGGACGCCGGAAGGAGTTTGGCGATGTAAGCCCAATCGGAGGAGAAACGAGCTCTAATTACCAGCCACTTCTAATCCTTAAACGCTGACTAGCTGACTCTGCAACGTGCATGGTGAAATTGCAAGGAACCAGAGAGAAGAAAATAATAATAAAAAAAAATGTATGAAAGAACCCCCTTTTTTGTCTGCTCTTCGTCTTTGCCTTCCCACAATGGACGAACACCAAATACTTCGACGGACTTGCGTGAGGAGTTTCGACCGCCAAGCTCTCTTGATCTTGAGATTGCCAAATTTTTATATGTGCGGAATGGGAGTGCCGAACCCTCAATGTGCCGACGGTGTAGGTGCTTCGGCTAAGGAAGGACCGAATTCACTCGCTTCGCCATTCTTTTCCGACCCCATGAGGCCGTGGACTCTGAGCTCTCCGAATTATCAACTGGAATGGCCTCCTGTGCTGACTTGCTTTCTTTAATCTGGTCAATAATCAAAAGAAAAACAAATTAGCACCTTAAGCTTTTCAAGATCACATACCAGGCTAAGACTACAATCGGTGACGATGCTTGAGCATCCAACTCCTTCGCACGTTGAATCCTAATCTACAATTTTTAAGAACACCACCAAGTCTTCTTTTTCTCCCCCATGCTCACGTGAAGCTCTCTGGCCGTATATGAATTATGTGTGGCCTCCCCCTGGCGTGTTGTGAACAAGCTCCCTATTTATAGAACAAACTAGGGTTTCGCGACTTTCGTTTAATTACGAAGTAGTCCCTTAACTTCAGGTAATCGCAATTTGATCCAGAGACAAAATATTCCATTTCATAAAGTCTTTTTCTCAATTAATGAGCATCCTTAATTAAAAGGCTTTTCCCAAATAAAACATTAAATGGGCTGGTTTAAACTCAAATTAAACCTCAAGACCTTAATGAATTTTTCAGAGTTGCCCCCTAGCTAGCTGAATTCTGCTCTTTGAACTTTGGTCCACCGCTCTTCGATTGGAATCCATTTTCCACCGCCCATCCGATTAAATGTAAATGCAATGTAATGCAATATGATGCTAAAAATAAATATGAAAAATGATTTGATTATTTTTTGTAGGAATTAAAATTAATTCCTAATTTTTATGCAAAATAAATGACTAAAAAGATAGTCAAAATTTAGGTGTCAACAGTCCCATTCATTGATCGCATGTCGGAAGCTCAGATAAATGTAGACTGCATGTCCGACTACATCCCAATGTGTCGGGAGCGTGTCCGACACCAACACACATCTGATACATGAAAAATGCTTGCGAAGGCGTGTCTACGTAACATAGATCAGAACGATACTGTAACAATTGACAACGTAGTTTCATTCTCCTCCTCTTTTCTTCTTCCAACTTTCCGCGAGCATTTGAAGAACCGAAAGGATAAATTGAGAAAGCTCAGAAACGAAAAGTTCAGACCTTCAAAGAGCCATGAAAGAAGAAACCCATAGCAACCAAGATACTGACCTCGGTCGCCACTAAATATGTTCGGGGTCTCAGCCGGTGATCTCCTTTCTCCTTCCATTTTAACACCAATCCAGAACACTCTCTTCAATTCTCTTTAAATCTCAAACACAAATTTAAACCCACCCCAACTCTCTCAGACTCAGTCTGAAGCAAAAAGGGTCATAACTTTTAAGAGGTCACATTAATGGTGGGCCGGTTGTATAAGTAGAGAATGGAGACCGTACGTCGAAAAGAAAAGCGCATATAAGATGAGGCGAGAGAGTCGAGAGGACTAGGGTAGAGAGCATGCGTGAGGAGGTGGAAAATAGGGGTGTGCAAGAGCCATATGTATGAAGCCTGACATGGGTTTCTTTCTTTATACATATTTATGTGGATGTAGCTGTCTGCCACGGGTGGGCGGGCATGCATCGAAGTCTCCAAACTTAATAGAATGACTACTTTGAATATTTTCATATACTTCATGAATTGAAAAAATTATCAAAAAGATGTTAAATCTATTGCACTTTTGCACCTTTTAATTTTATCAATTCAGTCATAAACACTTTTTCTTCGTGGCGATTCAATCCTAAACTTTTTGTATTTATGTTAATTCAGTCTATCCGGTTAACCTTGATTGGCCGGCACCGACGTGGATGCCAGCCGCCGCTGACACCGTAATTTTTAATAATATTTTTTTTTTTTTTTCCTTTTTTTCATTTTATTGTTCATGTTCTTCATCCTTCTTCCCCCTTCTTCCTCCAAAAGCGATGCTATCAAGCTTGCAGAACAATTTGCAAACTGAACAAACTCCAATGATAATAAACAAAAGACAAAATTCAAAGACAACAATCAACCAATTCGGGATGCTCGCTCGTCCCAAACAATCGCTGGGCGAGGTCAGCCTTGCGCATATCCAGCGAGGCCGGCCATGGTGTTGAGTCGCCGTCTATGGAGGAAAAGCCACATATCCCTTTCTTGAACCACATCCTCTCCCTCTAAAAACTTCACTCCCTCCTTTTCTTCTCTCCTCAGCATAGATGGAGCTCGTCTACGATTCCTCCACTCGACCATAGAATCATCTGCTCAATGTAAGCCCTTTACTTGTTGTGCTGCTTCGATTCGGTTCCTAAATTGCAATAGTAGCTCGCTTGCTCGAGGATGGTCGATTGTTGTCGTTGATACTTCGACTTCCGTGTATGATTGCCAAGCGCCGAAAGGAGCTGAGCTCGCGGTTCATTTTGGTTTCAATTTGATTTGGGACGAGCGAGCATCCTGAATTGCTCGTTTGTTGTCTTTGAATTTTGTCTTTTGTTTATTATCATTGGAGTTTGTTCGGTTTGCAAGATGTTCTGCACGGTTGCTAGCATCGCTTCCGATCCGGAGGAAGGAGGATGAGGAAGGATGAAGAACATGAACAATAAAAAGAAAAAGGAAAAAAATAAAAATATATATTATTAAAAATTGCCCCGTCAACGGCTGCCCACGTCCACATCGGCGTCGATCGGTCAAAATTGGCCGGATAGACTGAATTGGCATAAATGCAAAAAGTTTAGGACTGAATAGGCACAAAAAATGGTTTAGGACTGAATTGGCATAAATATAAAATGTTTAGGACTGAATTGATAAAATTAAAAAGTTTAAGATTGAATTGAAAAAAATGTAATAGATTTAGGACTTTTTTTTAACAATTTTCCCTTCATGGATTACATTATACATGCACAAAAAGTCCAAAGACTACTTTGAACAAATTAAAATTTCAAAAACCAAGCATTAGTCTAAATTTTTGAGATCACATTGAATAAGTTAAAAGTTTAGAGATCACATGGCACATTGAGAAAAAGTTCATATACTATTTATGTCATTATCCTTAAGTAATATAAGCAATGAGTATTTACAAATTGGGTTATCTAAACAAGAAGATCACATTTAATTATCAAATATGAGTCCAACAAATTACTTTGTAAGTGAATTCATAAGTGAGTTTTGATTTCCTGTGCATTGTTTTATTTAAAATGAGCCCAAAAGCCACCCTAAAAAGGGCTCTCGCAACTCAAGGTCTACCTTGACTTTGAGTGGAATCCAGCATTAGCAAATTGCTGCCCGTCAAGTCATGGTCCACTCATGCCCGTTTGGACCGGGAAATGTACGCATCCACACGGTCATGACTTGACTTTAAGATTTACATGATCAATTACTATGATTGTATTGATCTTGAAAGATTATGTCTTTTTCTTTTGTCCCGTTCGACAAAACTAAATTAAACAACGATGTTCTAATGGATTTTACTACGAAACTCAATTCCGATTCATCAATTCTAATATTGCAGAAAAGAGTGGGAAATATAAAATAAATAAATAAATAAATAAAATGAGGTGCCTTTAGGTCCTCTTGTCAGAGCAGACGCAGAAGGAAGCTGGACCGGTTGTGGCACTGCCACCATCGCCACAATCAGCCGAGGTGGTGGCGTTGTAAAAAGGGTACTCCTCAAACCTCACGTTGTAGCTCGGAGTCAACACCCTTTCCCCAAGAGTCCCCTCGGGGAGACCGGTGATAGCCGACCGGAGGCATGCGTTGCGGTCCGATGCTGTCAAGTTGGGCGTGCACTCTGCAAGTGTGTAAAGTCGTTGCGAGTCCACGAGCTCTACCTCTCTTGCAGCCACTTTCTTCCTAGATTCGCCACTCGGGGCCCTCCGCAAGACATCATCCATGGTCTCTCCCGGGATTTCAATGAACCGAGACCGGTCATGTGTGACGTTCCAGCCGTTCGGGCTCGTCAAATAGGGGCTTGTTGCATGACCTAGTAAATGGGCTGATTAGAGTACCTTCGCATGCATATTGCTAGAGAAAATCTCTTATGATGTTTTGAAGATGACAAAATAATTAAAGGCTACTAATGTGTTTATTGATTAAGTAGAACCAGTTGAAAGAAGCACGAGCCGTTATGCATATGGTGTATTAACAGAACGTCTAAATGTTATGGGTTATCTATCAATGGTGAACAAGGAATTGGGCATAGAGGTGTCTATAAGTTTGAGGCACCTAAGTAGAAGGTGAACAAGCCTAGAATAGGAAATTCCGTAAAACTTGGAAGGACTTTGATAAGTGAACAACAAGGTAGAGCCACAATTGCCAATATGATTGGAGAGACCAAAAGATGGAGCTCAAGTTCCTGCATCTAAATTATGCATTCAGAAGGCTGATTTCGTTTATGAAGACTGTTCGGACACGAAATTATTCAGATACGGAAGATAGCTTTTGTTTCCGAAGTCTGTCTTTGAAAATTGTTTAGAAGCTGCAAGACATATTAATTCCAGATTTTGAAGACCCACGTTTGGCAACTTCCGATTTGACTAAGTTATTTATGGAAGTTTTTAATCTTTGATTGACAAGATTATTCTGCAATCTGATTAGTGGAATATCTACAATTAGATATTACCTTTCTATAGGACAAGAAAACTTCAATATCTGAAGAACTCCACTTATGGAAATCGAAGATTGAGTCATATGGACGACTAAATTCGAGGGTTCGGATTCAATACCAACGGTCACCAAATCTTCCTAGATACAATTTTGTTCAATCAAGATTAATGGCATTCAATCAGCGATTGAAGAGTGATCCTTTAAAGACTTGTCCAACAGCTAGTTTGGGGGTGAAGGAGTATAAAAAGAAATCCATGGACCTACTACGGTGTAGGATTAGAATTATAAATTTCAAGGTGATAGAGTTATTCAGATTCTTATTTATCCCCGTGACTTTTATACAACAATCATTGAAAGGTTTTGTAAGAATGATTGAGAAATGATAGTGTGATCTTTTAAAGAGAGTATCATCACTTGTTGTAAACCTCCATTGATTCATCTATTGGAATCCAGCCAATCGGTTATCGGCGTGGAAAAGTGGAAGTAGACTTGATCTAAGATGAACTACTATAATCGTCATGTGCAATATTCTCTATCTTTAAACTCTTATCATTGTGTTTGATAGAATATTGCATACTAGTGTTCATATTCTAAATCTGCATACCTAGAAATTGAATACTCGTGTTCAAAACCAAACTGCACATATTTAGATTCAGATTCTATGTATATTTTGACTTGATTTTTTTAATTTCGTATTTTCTACTCAAAATTATTTAAAATCACATATTCACCCCCTCTAGATGATATTGCTAGATACAACACATATGTCATACCAGATGATAGAGGTTCTCTTGCTGAGGCATCGCTGGCCGATTTCATCAGCTGCAGTGGCTACACAGCCGCTGCATGTTGCGGCGTTGATGTCACCATGGCAGAAGAAGATCTCGTAGGTCTGGTGTGGTGGGTATTGGCTAGCGGTGGCATTGGTGAACCCCCCATTGCTGCTGATGTTGTTACCGGTGGAATCGGCGGCGGAGGAAAGTGATGAGAGTTTGTTGAGGTTCTTTTGGTAGGTGGAATTAGGAAGGAAGGGTTTGGTGTTGGGGCAATAGTTGCCGGTTAAAATAGGCGCCGCTTCGCTCATGTGAGAGATGCTGATGAGCAAATTGATGGAGAAGAGGAGGAGGAGGGAGATGGTGAAGGAAGAGCTCATGTTGTGATGGATACTTTGCATTTGGCTTTCATTATAAGCAAGAATAAAAGTCCCCTTTTGGTCCTCAGATTTGCATCTTTCTTTCCAATCAAGTCCATGAACTTTCAATTTGTGTAGTCAGATTCTCGATCTTGCGTTATTTTTTCCATTCAAGCCCGTCCCCCCATCCCAATTCAGTCAACTTCGTAACCCACGTGAGTCCAACTTGAGAATTTTTTTTTTGGCTACTCTGTTAGGTAATTCATGTCGTTAGAAGAAACATGACAAATGGATAAACTGAACAGATACAATACCAAGCAGCTAAAGCTGTAATTGCAATTACATGCTTGGAGCATTCTCCCGGGGGGCCGGGCTGACATGCTCCTAACGGAATGCTCAGGAATCCAGGCTCATGTCTGACTCAAAGATTGTAGAATGAGATACGAGACCCACTCATTTACTTACTGAATAAATCGTCCCTGTCTCAAAGAATTGCTCTTTGTGCTTTGGTTATTACTATATGAGAATCCTCCAATCTTACATGGTTACACTAGTAGAAACTTTGGGAAGACTACTTTTTTTTTTTTTGGTCGGACTTTGGGAAGACTTAAGCGACGTGTTAATGTAAGTGAAGTGGAAGGAACTTACATTGAAAAACCTCATACAAAAATGTTGGGAAAATAGAAGCATACTAAATTTCCTTAAATGAATAAAGGCCATATATTCTTGTAAATCCAAGAACATCTTAATGCTCCGTAATTAGAATTTGTTGATTACTGGGGGGCGTACATGACTAAATTCTTGCCCTATGAGACCATACATCACAATATTAGAAAATCATGCTATTCTTTCACCGTGCAACACCTCCAGTACATGAGCCGACTTGCTTCATCGTTTTCCTTTCTGAGCATTCCAAAAACCATGCTATTCCTGGAGTTCTCTAAACGAGCTAACATTACTAGAAAATCAATAGGTGATGGGTAAAACCATACGCGAAAGTTGAAATTGGTCCTAAAAGTCTCATTAGCGGTGACTTGCTTTGTCACATCCCGATCTCCGGACCCATGACATTCCTATCAATTTCGCCACAGGTCACGAAAGATAGCGTCCCGGACACACTATCGATCAATTTACTTACGGTACATGCGAAAACGTGAACTCTTCAGTCAGCAACTAACATGGGATAAAAAAGCAGGAAATCAACTCAATCATTCTCACAAAAGATAATTTCATTTCATAAGTCAAAGCAGATGAGTTTTAACCCTATTGAGCTACAGAAGACTTATACAATCTCATTCTTTGGGACGGCTCGCTAAGACCTCAAAAAGAAATATGGTCGGGTAAGGTTAAACCATCATCTACTGCCAAAAACTACTTTGATCACCATGCCCTAACATCACGAGCTCAATCACTTGGGACTTGAAATGGTTAAACGACGGGATGAGAAATAAATCTTAGTAAGTCAACGCCTAAGTCCGGCTAAGGCGTTGATTCGCTCAAATATCCTACCAAGCAATCACATAAGCATCATGTATATACTTCACCCACATGCAACCTTACCAGTCTTCAGCCATGCATAATGCAATGCAGACGACTCAACAATCAAGCCAACCAATTCAATCCATTAGCAAAGCATCACATCAATTTCCAAGCACAAGACACCACACGAAGCCTAATTATTAATAGATGAGGCCACATGACTTGGCACACTAGACAGTTGGTGCCTAGCATACTAGACAATTAGTGCTCTACTCGCGGGATTAAGCATCATGCTATTACTTCGGCGATAGCGACTACTATGCTAGTGTAATTCCGATCGATACGGCACAACATAGCAGACATTCCAAAAGGAGCGTCGGTCTGTCACAAGTTGCGATCGGCATCTAATCAACCCGATGACATGGATTAACGTGCATTTGACAAGTCATGTAATTCCGATCGACACGGCACGTTCTTGTCGGGAACAACCATTACGTGATCATTCAAGCGCATCCGACAACAACCAATGAGGTTCTTATCTTTACACTTAACCGGATGTTTATACGGTCATTATCAAAGACTCGACACCAAGCCATTTTCATGCTAAAAATGTGCGGTTTGCTTTCACTCGGTTCGCATGGATGCACATATATTATCCACCAGATTTTGTATCTGATAACATGGGACCGACACCCACAATTTTCACTCATAACATCAAACATGTAAAACTAAGCATCCGGACACGAAATCGGGACAATCGGCCAACATCTTTCAATAATCTAACGATAAAGGTCAATCCAAATTTATAACTTAACTATCGAAATTCCAAGCCAACCAACAATCAAGCGTCCACTCGACCTTGTTCTATCGCTAGCTCGCGATCACACACCGACAATCATTGCCCAAACAATTAGTCCGATCTAATCATCAAATAGCCGCAAACAACCTAACTAGCAAAGCGACTTAATTAATCGTGGCCATTTAACTTAAACCCAATCTCTATTGAATCAACCACGATTAGGTTACTTAAACACCCTATTAGACTAATTACTCTAAGTACAATAACTAATTACCGCTAATTACACTAAGCGCAATTAGTGCCCTAATCGGGATTTAGGGGCTTAACTCACAATTAAAAATCGGTAGTCGGTCTCGAGTCAGGATTTCAAATTACTATTCACGAAGGCACTGTTCACAGATATGTTCACCGGTACTTTCACAAAAGTAGTGTTCACGACCATTGTTCACCGATACTATTTACGAGCACTGTTCACCATCACTGTTCATAGAACGGAAATTTCGATGGCATGCTCTCGGGACAACAACGGCGGCGGTGGCTCTATCTCGGCGGCTTGGGCTTGCTGCGACGCGGCCGGCGGATGGAGGGCGGCCACGGCGAAGACTCACGGAGTGGGGGAAAACAGGGCTGGGGTTTCGGGTCGGGGTCGTCGCGGGCTGTGGTTCGTGGCTGCTAGAATCTCGGGCTCGTGGGGCTGAGCTGGCGACGTCAGCGTGCGGTGGTGGAGGCTGGACGACGGGCTTAGGGCTGGTCGGGTGGCTGGAGGTCGGATGGTGGTCGGTGGCCGGAGGAACAAAGGTGTCGGGGCTGTGGCTGGTGGCGCGACGATGAGGTGGTGGAGGCCGGAGGTGGTTGGCAGAGAGGAAGGGTGAAGCTCGGGCTCCCGGTTCTGCGGCTCGCAACTGGATCTGGGCAGAGGAGGGTCGCGGGGTTCTGTGGGCTTGGGTTGCTCGGCGAGCTCGAGGCGGTTGGGCTGGTGAAGTCGGCGAGGCGACGGGTGAGACGGCGGTAGGGTGGCTCGAGCGACGACGCAACGCGGTACTTCGCGGGGGTGGTCGACGGCTGCACAGGCGCGAGCTCAGGTGGGCGGTGCACTAAGGTGGCGATGCGACTGGCGGCTGAATAGAGGGTCCCGGAGCTCGTGGGCCGTCGAGCTCGCAGGGAATGGCTGGATTGCTTGGGGGGGTCGGGCTGTTAGTGTTGAGGTTGATGTCTTGTATTACATTATCCAAGAGATTATGAGGCGGTTCCGAAAGGCCCCGATGACTGGATAACACGGGGGTCCCGCCCCCTGGTGAGCGAGGGGGCCGGGCTATCCCGTCGGGGTCGCGAGCGCCCGAGAGGCGTTTTATGTTCAGTTATAGAAGAATTTCTATGGGAAAATTAAATATTTTAGACTATGTGGGCAATTTTGTAATTTGTGCCATGTAGGATTTTCCTATATATATTTAGGGAGAAACAGGTCTCTATGATATAGAGAGGGTGTGAGAATAAGACCACCCTCTACGTTATTAGTTAAACAGATCTCATCTCCCCGTAGACGTAGGTAGGCGGAACATCTCTACTGCCGAACCACGTAAATTCTTGTATTGTGCGAATTTCCATTATTTTCTTGCATCGTTGATAGGATCGAATTAAGATATTCGACGGTTGGGGTGGCGACGGGACGAGCTCGGGTCAGATCTTGGGTGGCCAATGACGCGGTGAGGTGGCCGGTGATAGGGTAGCGGTGAAGCATGGCGGTGATGGTTCGGGTAGTAGCGTCGGCAGGAGGGGGCTGCTTGGCTGAGAAAAAAAAAGGAAACAGAGAAGGGGAGGAAGAAGAGAAACAGTAACCAGAGGAAGAGGGTGTCGTATGGTAGAGGAGGGAGAGAGAGAGAGAAAAAAGTGATGGGATGGGATGGTGATGGGTGGCGTGGGAGAAGTCAAGGGAGGGGCCCACAAAAATTCAAATCAAAACTATTTCTTATTTTGTCTTGTAGTGTAAATATGTAGGGGTAGTTCAGTAATTTTGTTAACTAAGGTAAATTAATTTACCGGTACTAAAAACTAAAGACAAAATTAGTAATCTTGTAACTAGGATTAAGTCAAGGCTAGGTTCGGAAGCGAAGGATCTCGATCCTACCTTGCGACGACTAAACTACCAAAGTCTAATCTAAACTGATCAATGTCTTAGGAATATCCAAATATTCTCTTAAATCCTCAAAAATTCATATTTATTTATCAGGTTGGAATTCATGACTAAAATCTATCAAATCCATTTTTCTCACGGACGTTAAAATTTCAGGGCGTCACATGCTTCAATTTTATGTGAAACTTGTTGCCAAAAAACCTTTAAGGATGGCTTAACCGCCTGTCTTCAAAGGTTAACAACTAGATGCTCGTCCCATCTACACCATGATGAGAAGATTGATATAGGTAATCTGGTTAAGTACCGTGACAGCTAACTAAAGAGTTACAGCAATCAATGGAAGAAATAAGAAGATAGGTAGATCCGTAAGTATTAGACTAATGGAAAATAGAATTTCTCCCAGAGAAATGAAGCAAAACCATTGTCTCGTGAAGCCAGCCTCCACAGTCATAGCGACCCAAATCCGAAGAAACTTCCGTGGCAAGACATCTCTGAATGTTGAATGAGCACCGTCGAAAGAAGTAGACGGTCTATAATCAACCACCAAAAGAATTTCCAACATTAAGATCAGCAACTTCTTTAACGTTGGAAAGAAAATTAGATGTCTGCAAAAGTAGAGTAGAAGTTGCTAGAAGCAGTGGCAAAAACACCATAGCAACCTCCTGGACATTGTCTGATTAAAGAGAAACAAAGAAAACTACATATGATGTTTGAAAGCCAAGGGTTGTAACATTTGGGTAAATACCAGGTTCTCACATTTTAAAATTAATGGTATTTTTGGAAATGAAAAGTGGAGAAACGCTTTCCTCTTTCTAATAGTAATGTGCTTTCGAGAATGGGAAAGATTGCGTATTTATGAGCTAAGGAAAAATAGAATTACGCTAAACTGAGATAGTTCTTTTGTGCCAAAATATCAGGCACAAGCACAACTGCAACAAATTCATTCCTGAGTTTCACAAGAGAAAGAGCATTGACAATACAAAGTTAAAGAAGTTGGATTTATTAACAACACCGAAACCCCACTAGCTTCAATAGTGAAGAAATGTGTAGTCTACTTGGTCAGCTAACGAATACTTCAATTTGATTATTTAGTTTACACAAGTGAAGTATTTGGATTCAGCACAATAATGTACAAATGCTCTAAAATTACAGTGGACCTACGTATGATTTAGCCTCAAACAGTAGCAAAGTCTTTGACGAATCATAATAGCATGTATAGACTCTTCTTTTAGCACTCCAACCCCTTGTGCAATTAACAGCTAATTCTCCAATTTCATAGAATCTTGGTGAAAGGCCAAGCAATGTCACTGTGAGACCTCATGAAGAAAGATTTCGCTCACACCACCATTCACCAGGGGTTGAACTCAGTAACCGACACACCACTGCTCGACGAAGGCATAGTCCTACTTGTGGATTGGTCCGACTCAAGCTCTTTCGTTGGGATGCTCAGTCCCCTCAATCTACTGAAGGAACTGCTGCTGAGCATGAGAACTACAGTGGCCATGGTGGGCCTGATAGCCGGATCTTCCTGAATGCATAGTAAGCCAATGTGCAGGCATCGAAGTACTTCATCTCTTGAATATGAATACGCGATGACCGGGTCCAACACTTTCAAGGGCGTGCCATCTCTCCATTGATTCCACACCTGCAACAATAATTCCAGAAAATCCTTACAAAATTGTGGAATTAATTCAATAACTCATCATGCATGACATCTGAATGTTGCAAAAAAAACCGTATTATGATCAAGGAACGGAATAATAATCATAAGTGTAAATATTTGCCAATGCAGCGCAGCGAAACTTACATAAGTAGCAAGATATTCACCCCTTCCCAATTGCTGATAAAAGTTATTCTTCTTGCCGCAAATGATCTCTAGAAGCAGTATGCCAAAACTATAGACATTGGATTCCACTGAGAACTCTCCATGCATTGCATATTCTGGAGACATATAACCACTGCAAAACTAAACGTTAGCGAAAAACTATATCGCGGATTTAGATGAAGATCAATGAGCATCGTTAAATAGATAAAATGAGCAAGTCTAGCATCCAATTACAAAGTCATCTATTCAAAAACTAAGACTTACAAAGTCCCCACAATTTTATTTGTGCTAGCCTGAGTTTGATCGACTCCAAAACTCCTTGCCATGCCAAAAACTGAAATCTTCGGGTTCATTTCACTGTCTAACAAGATATTGCTACATTTTAGGTCACAATGGATGATCCGGAGACGAGAATCTTCATGTAGATAAAGCATTCCTCTAGCAATCCCGGATATTACTTTATAACGTAATGGCCAATTCAATTGGCTGCTTCTTTGTGGATCTGCATCATTGCACCAAAACTCATTATGTGCTAGCATTTGGCACCTATTCAAAAAGCCAAGGCGAATATATTTACCCTCATCAATCAAAGTTAGCTTAACAAAAAACTATAATCAGTTGAAAGAACAGAAGACCTCTTTATTTCAAGGTCTCCATGGCTAGCGAAAGCTCGGACATTTGATTTCAATCAGATGTACATAAGAAGTTTAAACTGCAGCATACCAAATAAGAAGTAATCAAGGCTTTTATTTGGCACAAACTCGTAGGCCAGTAGCTTTTCGACTCCGTCCAAGCAAAATCCAAGCAGTCGTACAAGGTTTCCGTGTTGAAGCTTTGCAACTAATTGAACTTCATTCTTGAATTCGTCATCACCCTGTCTTGAGCTTTGAGATAGCCTCTTCACCGCGATTTGTTGTCCATCAGGAAGACAACCCTAAAGTGTTTTGAATTATCATTTAACTCCTTATCGCAACTTCTGAAAAACTAACATGCAAAAGCCGTACATGTTTCTTTTTTTTTTTTTTGGCATCATTTTGTTCAAAACATATGTAACGCATTCTTGATTGTTTCTAATAACTAATATGTAATTCGTACCCGGAAAACTTCACCAAATCCACCTTCACCCAGCTTGTTTTCGGGAGAGAAATCATTGGTCGCGACTCGTATTGTAGCCAAGTCAAATTGCAAGGACTCCTTGGTGGTAAGTTCAATTGCACCTGCATTACCAAAAAATGCAATTTGATTATCAAATTATGTCGACATTGGGATGAAAAAAAAATAAAAATCACCATGGTAATGAATCTTTCGCCCAAAAAACCAGAAAATCAAATCTTCAAAACGCAATCGGTGATGAGAACGATGGTGATTACTTGGTAGTTCTTCTTAATGTTACCAATAGTTCTGGCTGTTGTAAATAAGAACAAATTCCTGCGTTGTTTATGTTCTGTCAAAAAAAGTATATATTCCAAACCCCTACTTTGCAGCCTAAAATCCATGTAAAAAAGTGGAGCAGTTCATTCATTGTTAAAGGGTAGGAGTATTATGAGGCCTCGAATGCGGTCGATAATGGTGAATCAGTATCGCTCCGGCATGACTCATGGCATCCTGATGGGATCTTGCCATACATTCCCAAGGAGAGAAGTTTATGATTCTGCTCTTCTTTGAACTGCAGAAGTGGCTGATATAATACGTAACTCCGAATGGAAATGGCCCAACGCCGAGTCCGAAGACTTGGTATCAATCCAGGCAGCTATTTGTGGTGTAATTTATTGCATGATTTTCCACATGAAATCTGTTGATATGTCTTGAATTCTTTATGGGCTTGGGCCGACCTTAGGGCAAGCAACGACAAAGAGCCTTTAGCTTTCTTGAGCCACCTTTTGTAATCGTTGAATTTCGTATTGTTTTTCTTCTCCTCTCCCTCCAAATCTCTATGTTTATTTATTATTCTCAATTTTAATTTCGTTATTGTTTCGGCATTGGTCATAACAATCTGGTATTACAGCCATAGGGTTTCTCTATCTTTTGGTTATTGCTTCAAGTTTAATAACGAAATTTGATATTGAGAAGTTCGATGGAAGCAGCAATTTCAACCGATGGCGAGTTCATACATTAGTTGTTTTTACGCAGTAGGTTTGAAGAAAATTTTATTTAGTAAAGGGAAGAAAGCGGAAAGCACGCAAATGAAACCTAGGAAGAATTGGATGAAAATGTTGTGTCTACTATACAGATGTATCTCATGTATAAAATTTTGTAGGTGGTACTAGATTAGTAAACAGCTCTAGGTTTATGGACCAAATTGGAGAGTAATTTTTTGGAGAAATCCCTCAACAATTGATTGAGTCTCAAAGAACGAGTCTTCACTCTTCGTAAGGCTGAAAGTATTTCCCTCAAGTATCTTATTTATTAGTTCATGGCCATTATCTCTAAATTAAGAAGTATTAATGTTAAGATTGAAGATGAGAATCAAGCTCTTTAATTGTTAGATTCATTACTTGCTTCTTACAAGAATATTAGAGAGACTATGATTTGTTAGTAGAGTATTATCCATCTTGAAGATACCAAAACTCGTCTTCTTAATAATAAAAACTAGATACACAATTGACTTTTGAAGGCAATAATGATCATGAGGCTAGTTCTATTTTTTTTTTTTTTTTTTTTTGGGTAGGAGATCATGGGGCTGGTTTAATTACTAGAGGAAGGTCCGTTGAGAGAAACAATAATTGCTAGAGCAAGTCAAAATTGAATCATAAGGATCTAACTTGCAATTACAATAAGTCTAAGGGGTATATCAAGATAAATTCTCCGAAAAAAAAAAAAAACAAAGCAGTGCAGACAAATTAATTTGAATCAACAAAATCAAGGAAATGCAAATTGACATAACAATCAGAACCGTCAGAGTAGACAAAATTAGGGAAACAAAAATCCCACTCAAGTTGGTGTTACTTAAGAGTAAAACGAAGATTGACTATTGGTTGCAGATGGCAAAGACAGATTCAATGATAGTTGGATTCTTGATTCAGGCTCTACGTACAAGAAATATAATGGTGGAGTTATTTTAATGGGAAACAACACTAAATGCAAAACAGTTGGAATTGGGACTATCAATAGATGTACGATAGAAACATCATAATCTTGTGACCCAATGGCTTAAATATTTGCCACTTTATATGATTATTAATCCCATAAAAAGTTAATGTGAAAATGTTAGGCACATTCCCGATTTGAAGAAGAACCTTGTCTCTTTGGGTTCAGTTGATGCTAATGGTTGTAGGTTTATGGATGAAGGTAGTGTTGAGAAAAATTCTTAATTGATTTTGAAGTTGACAAAACAATTCATAATCTCTAAATATCCAAAGTTAATGTAGTGAAATACTATTTTACAAATTATCCAAAGGTGTATAGGATTGAATCCGGCAAGATAGGCTCAGAAGTTGTATGAAGCTTAGACGTTGATTGGGTAGCTCGGACATTGTATGTTGAGCGGGAAGCTCAGAGACTATGGATGAAGCAACAACCGAGGAACTTTGGTGTTGAAACTTCAAAAGTGGAAATCAAGTGCGATAACATCGGTGCAATCAATCTCACAAAGAATCCAATTCTGCACTCTCGAGCTAAGCATGTTGAAATTAAGCATCATTTCATTCGTGACCACATACATAACGGTGATGTTAAAATTCAATTTATTGATTCAAAGCACTAATTAGCTTATATATTAAAAAAAAAATCCCTTGAAACAAATTCTTTTGAATATATTAAACAAAATTTGGGCATTACTTCTATACCTGTTTAAGTTATCTTCAAGATAGGTTAAAATTGCTTTTGAACAAATGCATCATTTGAGGAGGTCATCATCATTATCTAAAGGATTCGTCCAACAAGTTTGATAGTTCAAATTTGTTGCGCATAAATAGTTATTTTTGGCAAACATAAGCTATGCACAATATGAATCTTTTTAATATTCTGTCAAATATTGTGATTGATGTGACTATCTTGATTGAATTGTGAGAATATTTCTTTTCCAAAATTATTTATTACATAACTTTTCAAATCTTTATTTTTGAAAATTAGATTTCAATTCCTTTAACCGCCTAAACACGGTTTCCTATTTTGGTTAAGACAAAAAGCTTACAAGTGAATCGTCATCTCTTTTTAAACCTCCTAATCAAAGTTTCAACCTTCAATCTCTTCTTGAAATTTTTCTCTCAAACTTTCGTCTCCGATTTCGCTCCCGAACCTTCAATCTCTCAACTCAACCCCAAAATTCTTCATGGCACCCAAGAATTGCTCTGCTACGAAGGAACCCATGACTGGTTCTCGTCGCTCGGGCAAACCGGAATCTCGAGGTCTTAAGGCTCCAATTGACGGTCCTACTCAATATGATCTCTTTGGCTCATCGGAAGAAGTTTAGAACAGACAATGGGCTGGAATTTTGTGGGGCAAGTTTAATGAGTTATGCAAGAATGATAGCATTATGATGCATCATACTACAATGAATGCACCATAGCAGAATGATATTGCAGAACGCATGAACAGAACCTCATTAGAAAGGACTAGGTGCATGTTGTCTACCATTGGTTTCAATAAGGAATTCTGAGCTGAGGCAATTAATGTAGCTTGTTGGTTGATAAATCGTTCTCATTGCTCATCTATTGAGTGCAAGACACCTAAGGAGGTATGGTTAGGTAAACCCGTTGATTATTCTTTTCTTTGGATATTTTGGTGTCTCGTATATTCATATGTTAGTGAGGGGAAACAAGAGTTTAAAGCAAAAAAAAAAAAAAAAGAGCCTTTCTTGGTTATGCTTCGGGTGTAAACAGTTATAGACCTAGGTGTTCATTTAAGATTATTACCCGCAAAGATGTTACTTTTGATGAGTCTGTTGTGCTTCATCCTAGTAAGAAACCGTCTATTCCTTGACATTTAAATCTAAAAAGTGTTGCAAAAAAAGTGGAGTTTGATGTAATTTCTTCACAACCAATTCAGTCGTCTACAAATGTTGAGATTGAAGAACTTGAAATGGAATAATATTCTATTGCCAGAGATAGACCAAGAAGGACAGTGAAGCCTCCACATAAATATGGATACTCAGATTTTGTTGCTTATACCCTTTCAATTGCAGAGTCGGTAGAGTAAAGCGAGCCTAATACCTATAAGGAAACTTTCTTTGCAAAATATTTAGCAAATTGGTCAATTGTTATGAATTAAGAGATGAAATCTATTGAAAAAAAATCAGAATTAGGAGCTTGTCAAGCCACCAAAAGGACAAAGTTGTGGTCTACAAATGGGTTTTCAAAAGAAAGGAATGCATGCCTGAAGTTAAGATCAGATTTGAAGCTCATCGAGTTGCTAAGGGCTGTAGTCGAGGCGAGAGAATTGATTGTAATGTTATGCGTTCACCCGTCGTTGAACACAACTCTATTTGGCATTTTCTTACATTAGTTGCTATGGATAATTTAGAGTTGGAATAGCTCGATGTGAAAACAACTTTCTTTCATGGTGAATTTTAGGGTTTTCAATTAAAGGTAAGGAAGATCATGTTTGTATATTGAAAAAGTCTATATATGGCTTGAAGCAATCACATAGACATTGGTGTAAAAGGTTTGATTCTTTTATGGGGCAACTTTTCTATTGTAGGAGCAAATATGATAGTTGTGTATATCTGTGCAAACTTCTAAATTGCTCTTTCATGTATTTGTTATTATATGTTTATGATAGGTTGATTGCAACAAAAGATAAATATGATATAGTGAATTTGAAAGCAAAGTTAAGCGTTGAATTTGAGATAATGGATTTAAGTGCAGCTTATAAAATCCTAGGCATGGAAATTCGGTGAGATCGAAAAGGGGAAAAATTGAATGTTCTCAAGAACATCTACATTAAGAAGGTATTAGATCATTTTTTTCATGAAAGATGCCAAACCAATAACTACTCCTCTTGCTACTCACCTTAGAATATCAGCTAGTTTATGTCCTCCAACAGATGCGGAGATAAATTATATGTCACATGTTTCATACTCTAGTGTAGTTGGTAGCCTTATGTATTCTATGGTTTGCACTCGACTCGACATTTCACATTATGTTAGTATGGTAAGTAGATATTTATCATACCTTGGTAAAGTTCATTGGCAAGTTGTGAAGTGAATATTGAAATATTTGAAGGGTACTTCTAATTTTGGTTTAGAGTTTAGGAAAACTGGAGACATTCTTATAGAATATGTTAATTCCGATTATGCTGGTGATCATGATAAGAAGAGGACTTTGATTGGGTACATCTTTATGATAGGAGGTTGTACTATCGGTTAGAAAGCTACTTTATAGCATACGGTTGCTTTGTCTCCTACAGATGGAGAGTATATGGTTATTATTAAGGCAATTAAAGAGGTCTTATGGTTAAAAGGTCTATTTGGAGAGCTTAGTGTGGATCATGGTGTGACTAGTGTCCATTGTGATAGTTAGAGTACTATACATGCTTCTAATGATCAGATATGTCATAAGAGGACAAAGCGGTATCATTACATTCGAGATATTCTTGTTCATGGCTATGTCAAGGTTTTTAAGATTGACACAGAAAATAATCTAGCTGATAGGTTGATGAAGTCTTTGTCTATCGCAAATTTAAGCATTACCTAGGCTTGATTACTATTTTGTTGTAGTTGAGTTTTACTCTGGTGGGAGGGGAAGATTGTCTATTGTCTATTGTCTATATCTCTTTGAGGAATTCAAGTTAAGGTGGAGATTTATTGATGTCTTGAATTCTTTATGGGCTTGGGTGTGCTTAGGGCTTGAGAATAGTATAACTATTACTTTCTCAAGTTATTAGGTTAAAAGAAGTAGAGAGAGAGAGAGTCTTTAGCGTTTTAGAGCCATCTTTTGTAATCCTTGAATTTCATAGTGGATTTTGATTCTTCTCTCCCCGTGGTTTTTCCGCAAGGGTTTCCCACGTAAAGTTGTGTATTCGTATTCTCAATTTTGATTTTGTTATTATTTCCACGTTGATCATAACAAAATCTTGAAAATGAAGAACCTCGAATTTCACCAACCTAATTTACATATTTTATATTGATGCCTCTCTATTTGTATAATTCTTGTTCTTTTACTTAACATACATGCATGTACATGATTTTGAATAGAACTTTTGTTTATTGCACGTTTGCTAAACTTACGGAAAAGTACTCGTTTGTGGGGTGAACCAGATTGCAAACGTATTATACTATGGGGCAGTATTCCAATTTTGAATTTGCTTCATATCTTTTTTTTCAGGTCGATTTAACAATATAACATCTCCGAAATCATTTATATGCTTAGTTTTATTTCATATTTATAACAAGGAAAATGCTTCCCTGACAGTACTATTAGGGACTGTTTAATCTCAATCGTAAATACACACACCATCATCATGTCTTCTGTATAAATCAATCATTGATTAGGAGATCGTGTGGTTAGAAACAACCGACGATCTTGTCAAACTGTCAAACTAGCAGCTTCCTTATAAAAATGAAATAGTCTTCTTGTGATTGTTCATTTAATAGCAACGTAGCTACACTTTAGCTACAGCTATGTCAAAGGGACTCTTAATTTGTAGGATTAGTGTATTTGATTCCTTATGACTAATAATGAAGTTTAATGATATAAATCCTGTACGAAAATAAAGGCATATGGTAAATTTACCGCTCATTCCTTTGACGGCTTCATTCGTCTTTTTTCCTTTTCTTCGAAGGAAACAACGAGTGAGGAAGAGAAGTACCAAAACACCTCCGACAGGAACGATAATGGCGACGATTATCACGGCTGATTTGTCGCATTTTCCTGCACACGTCGCATTACGTATATGACGCAATTGTAAGAGCTTCCTAAATTAGTTTGGAGCAAGTACCATCTCAAATTGGTACCTAATGATGCATCGATCCGAAACTAATTTTGTCTCGGCAAAAAATTCCAAAAGTGTAGCTCTGATCTCAATTCAATCTCCATTAGCATTCCATTCAATACCCAGATAAATGCCTACGTGTCAACGTACATGGCAGGTGATTACTGCAAGGCGAAATTTGATGTGGATAATGACAGATCCGATGTGGAAAATTCACGTGTATCAACATTCCGTATAGTATTCCTTTAAAATACATACGTGTCAACACACGTTGGATTTTTCACATTGGATTTGTCATTCTTCACATCATGTGTTAGTACTTTTTTATTCTAAATGTGTTGTACTTTTTTTTTTTTTTTTTGGTCGGAAAATGTGTTGTACTTGAAACGCATGCATTTTAATGGAATATCGGATGGAATTCTAACGGAAAGTAAAACTTGAGACAGGAGTACCAATTTGTGATTTTTTATGAGACGAAAATTAATTTGGGGTAAATGTGTGGTGGGTATTAATTTGGGATTTTGTTTTTTTTTTTGGGAGGATAGAGTTTTGGTAAATACGCCATAAGGCAGCTTGACGTTTTTTCAATCATATTAACCCTAAATCTAATTATATGCTTAATGCTTTTCATGCTTTTGGAATGGGAATTCCAAAGTCTACTAAACGAGGCCTAAAAGTAGTGGAAGAGAGGCAAAAGAAAAGTTCGATATACCTTCAGGTATTGTAACGGGAGGAGGAAGAGGGCCTTCAGAAGTCGTCACCGGAGGAGGAGGCGGGGCCAGCAGGGCGGAGATATTATAAAAGGGGTACAACTCGAACCTCACGGCGCAGCTGGGCGTGAGTTTCCTCCCTCCTTGCTTCCCCTCGGGAAGACCCGGAATCACCGACCGGAGGCACGTGTTACAGTCCCAGGCCGTCAAGTCCGGCGTGCACTGCGCGAGCGTGTATAGCGTCTGCGAGCTCGTGAAATTAGCCTCCCCGACTGCGAATTTCTTCCCGGATTCACCGACCGAAGCCCTCCAGGCGACGTCTTTGATGGCATCGCCGAGTACTTGCACGAACTTGGCCGGGTCAGTGATGTTCCCGGGGTTCCACATCATTAAAGAAGGCAATTCTTCCTCGACCGAGAAGATGGACTGGTTCGAGTACCGCAACATGCACTCGTCGTACCAGATCACGGAGACTCGCTGGTTGGGGCATATCCGGAGGATGTCCTGCTTTGCGGTGGCGACGCAGTCGCTGCACGTGGAGGCGTTGACGTCACCGCGGCAGAGGAAGAGCCCATAGGCCTCATCGGGAGGGTTTTGGCCGGCAGTGGCGTTGGCAAAGCCATCGGTGTCGGCAGTAGCAGCGGAGGAGAGGTTGGAGAGGAGGGTGTTGAGGTTGGATTGGTAGGTGGAATTGGGAGCGAAGAGGGTTTCGTTTGGGCAGTAATGGTCTAGATAATTAGGTGGTGCTGATTCAGAACTTGGAGTATAAACGCTGAGAAGAACGAGGAGGAAGGAAAGAGAGATGGAGAAGGCGAAGCAAGACTTCATGGTTGGATTCACGATTGTGTTGGCTAAAGCTTGGATCGGCAAGTAGTTAAAGGAAACAATAATGTTTGCATTGTTGTCCCACAAGTTTTTTTTATTTTATTTTATTTTCATTCTACAATTTCCACGCACTTGCACACCTTGACTCTCTCATCGAAAAGTCTTGTGTAACTTTTATGATGGATGCGGACTTTGCAGACCGGTCGTATTAAGCCAAAATCTAAAACCACCGGCTCCAGATTAGTCCAGTTTATTTATTTTGTTTTTTTATCCGATTCTATTCTATCCTATATTAAAATACAAGTCATACTATACGTTAAGTGCCGGTTGCCTTTCTCCTCACCTGTTCCTACCTCACTCCTCCCGAAGTTAGGAATTCGAATCCCTCACTTCCCTCTTCTTAAATGAGAAGAATAGTCACTGAGGCAAATCGCCAAGGCAAGCTGCCAAGTGAATCAGGCCAGTTTAATGTAGTTACTTCGTGAATAAGAATCCAACATCAAGGTGGTACGCAGCGAACCCTACTGATTGAGAGCCACTTTGGAAGCTGTAGTTGGACTTTCCTAGGATGAACAACGTGGGATTTTGGTATAGGGGCGTCTTGGTCAATAGCCGAATTTTGTTGATTCTTCATGTTGCGTGCCCTTTTCTAATTCACGCGTTTTTAATTCCCATTTTGAGCATATAAAATAATAGACAGGCGAAAAATATAAGAAAAATGTTTTTTTTTTTGGTCAAAAAAGATAAATGATATTGACCAAAGAAGATTTTCTAGCTAAATATTGCAGAGGTTATGGTATGTGTTTATGTTGTGGAATTCACTCGTAGTTGATAAGGTGAAGAATAGAAGAAAGAGAGAGAGAGAGGCGTGTTGAGTAGGAGGCCAAGCCAAGAAATTTTTTTCTTTGAGTGAGTTATCCTATTCATGAGAGGTATCGATCCACAAAATTAAAAACTGAAATCCACCTTAGGGTAAAGTTGTATCCCATTATTTACAATAGTGGAAATTTGAAGTGGACTACGGTCACGTGATTCTTCCCTTCACCTTGAATGGTTTTCCACGTTAAAATTCTGGTGTTATTTTCTTTTCATCTTTTCTCTTTCTTTCAAGGTTTTATCCCATTTAATTTTCACAGAAATAGTAGTGGGAAAATTATTCGGGTGTTCCCACAAAGATCATTCTTTTTCCCAACAAGACGTAATATATATCGACAAGTTAAGATCATATATTAGAGAGTTCGATTAACTAAACTAGAGTCTCTTGAAAACGATCACTTGATGAGTGAAATATATTTTTGTCTTTCCCAAAAATGTTTAAACATGAGTTGTTGTCAAAAATATTTTTTATTGATTAATAGTTTCAAACAATTATTTTTTTGCAAAAATTCTCTTTACATTATTCATTTTTCGTCAGAAAAATTGCATCCTACGAGCTATGTCAGATCTTAAATGACCCTGTAAAAATAATTAGTTCATACTCATAAAAAAAAATTAAAAAAGCCCGACATCTTATGTAATAAAGTAGTTGTACGAATCGGTATATAATTTCGACCAAAAAAAAAAGAATCGGTTTATAATGAATTCTCTTGTCGTTAAAAAAAAAAAATCTTAGTGTCAGGAGAAAAAGGAGTAGCGTAGGGGTGGGGATCTTGAGGGATGCCAATTCTGTCACGTCGAGTTGATAGTGACTTGTCTCAGCCAAAGATGCTAGAATGCTCGTGCTCGTGCTCGTGCTCGTGCTCGTGTAACCTAAAAATTAAAAATCGTCCTACAAAAAATCTGTGCGAGACTTGTAGGTAGTGTACGAGGAAAAGTTACATCATGTACCAAATCAATTATTAGAATATGAATTCCCATTTATTATCCTTCATTGAAGAATGTCCACTTGATGTTTTGTTTTTTAAATTTTTTTGGTCGAAATTTAGTTTTCTAATTGGTTGGGCATTTTTTGGATTTAATAATGAAGGAGCGGACATATTTGTGAATCAGACGCATCACGCAAATGCAATAAATCCTTACAATAATTTTAAGAAAAATTTCGATAGGATCAGTTTTTATATTGAGAGAATAAAGGAAACATTCATCTTAAGTGATTGGTGAATTTGCAAAAGATTGTTTTGCATAAACTGTAACCTTTACTATCTCAAGTATAAACTCAAATCTATAGAGCTTCCATTCTCTCTCACATGCTTAGATATATGACAGTGTACGTTTCATATAGTCTTCTTCACAACAATGACCGAGTTAACTATGATTCTAAAAAAGAAGAAGGAATTCTCATATTGATCATAGGATGACAAGTTTTTCGTCAATTTTTGCTTTGAGGAAAGATTGATATTAAGAGTGATTTTTGAATTTCTGAAGATGAACATCGAATTTTGATTTTGACCTTACACATATTATATAATATTCCTGAGTAAGGATGAATTCCTTTTATATTTTCTTCTAATCCCGACTCCAACCATATCTCTGATTGGTAGGCTATATATTATGGAATTTACTTATAGATACTTAACCAAAATAACGCTCCACTTAGAATGCAAGAAGAAAAGCATCAACATCAAATTTCAAACATGTGAAATTATTCTGAATAGTAAGTGGTAATGATGTCACCAAAAGCAAAGCGAGGTGATGTTACATCCATAAATAATTGTAATTTCTACGGTCATAGTCAAACTCGTCAGTATGGTAGTCAATTCTCAATTCCCTTGTTTTGTAGGGCTCCAGAAAAAATTAAGGGAAAGATTGGAGCGTGGTCGAGAAATCGATTGGGCCCACTGAAAACTTATGTAACACATTTATGTCGAATTTCTGAAATCGATCCGATCAACGATGTAAGAAAGTAATGAAAATTCGTACAACACAAGAATTTACGTAGTTCAAAGGGAGAGATGTTCCGCCTACCTACGTCCATGGGGAGATGAGATCTGTTTCACTAATAACGTAAAAAAGTGTACAGCCACTCTTTCTCACACCCTCTCTATCTTTAAAGACCTGTTTCGCCGTATATATATATAGCGAAACCCTACATGGCACAAATTACAAAATTGCCCACATAGCCTAAAATATTTAACTTTCCCATATAAATCCTTCTATGACCGAACTGTTGGAGTTGGCGAATACTTCGGGGACCCTTGTTTCTCACACCGGGTACGCCCATGTGAACTTAGGGAAACCGAAGTGTTACCCAACGACATGTGACCCTAGCGCGCGGAATGCGGGGGTTCTGAGGTAGCGCCCCCGACACGGGTGTCCCGCTGCCCGGTCATCGGGCGGGGGTTCGGGGGCGGCGCCTCCCGACGGGGGCATATATATTTTGCTGGCATGTATAGTTGGAGTCAAGAGGTTTTAGGTTTTTTAACCCGTTTTTGGGACATATATATTTTGCTCGATTTTATCATTGTAAGGGTTGAATTGGCTGTAAACCGACAAATATAGTGAAACCTCTTTGCGGGACGTAGCCCTAATTTTGGGGTGAACTTGGGTAATCTCGTGCGTCATTCTAATTTTTCTTGATTCTCCGTGTGATCGTCCGATTCGGTTTCGATAAATCTCTTCATGAACATAAAACGCCTACGGCGTCTCGGGGGCGCTGCCCCCCCCGGACTCCCGCCCGCTCATCAGGGAGCGGGACCCCCGTGCTATCCAGTCATCATGAGGCCTTTCGGAACCGCCTCATAATCTCTTGGATAATAGAATATAAGACATCAACCTCAACACTTTATGTGTACGTAAGTAGTTTACATGAAAAGTTGGCAAACAATTTGTATTACACTACATTAATTCACTTAAAAGTTTAAGCAAATAAGTTATAAGTAAATTATAATATATTTTCTACTCTACACCTCAATAATTCTTCGATATGGATTTTTTTAACATGACTCACACGAACATTTCGACAATTACCTTTACAAAAAAAAAAAAAACATTTCGACAGTTACTATATTGGTTACATTGGAACTAGAAATTAAAGATATATAAATACATATGTGCAAGTTTCAAATACTCCCTTCCGGGGAACATATAATTACTTCATTGTAGAGTGGTTCACAGCTATCATGATCCTTTTCTATGTACGTTCAAGGACCAGTCTATTTAACATTTATACTATAAATTGTAGTGCAAGAGTTTAATCTAGCTATCCATGTAGATGTGTGCTCCTAGTCTCCAAGTTGAAGTATTGAGCATTAGCCCTCCACTTCGTCACTAAACTAGAAATAAATTGCAACCTAGACTTGTCAAAATGGATCATATAACAGAGTAATTTATCATATGAGTTTGTTATATTGAGTAAATAAATAATAAGTACGTTTAGAATTGCAACGCCTTACATAATATGAGTATTAAATAGTTTTACAATTTACTTAGACTCATTTCACCTCTCTGACTATTTTCATTCTCTCTCGCGTTCGCTTACTCAACAATCTTGCTTTAGTTTGAGTATGAGTTTTCATAAACTGGGTTAAATATAGAAGTATTTTAGTAATATAGATCGAGTCGAGTATGAATCACTGCATTTGCGTCGAATGATAAGGAGTCAAAATGGGTTAAATGAGTCAATTTGGTTTAGACTATTTTCGACTTAACTCAGATCTTATTCGACTCCCCATTTGACAGACCTAACTTATTGTAATCAATACAGCAAAAATCTGATATATTTGAATTATGAAACAACATAGGCTTCGTATTTTTTGCAAAAAATATGGCATTTTGGAAAAGAGTCCAGGTTGAATTGCCGGGCATTTGTCCTCCGCTCAGTTAGTAAACGGTACAACAATATCATCATGAATTCTTCAGCTGCACATCAAGTGAATAAGTTTTAGTGTGAAGAATCTAATATTCGAATTTCAATACTATTTATGTTGAAATTAAATTTATGGAATTATTATTTTTTATTTTCTTAATTTAAGAATTTTTTATTAAAAAAAGTTAGTTTGACCACTCCTCCCCCCATTTTTTTTTCATTAGTTCCATTTCGGGGGACTTATATTGAATTTGAATATGTCTCACAAATCGGAAGAATTCACTCGAGGGGGGATTTCATTTTTGGATCTGCACCAAATAGGTTCAAGGATGCCCACGAGAAAGACTAATTTAATTTGTAACACAGTATAAGAAATGACAATTTTTGCTACTCGAATAGTAAGAACCAAGCATGGTAATCTTCAATCAAGGGTAAGCGACGATTTTTAGGTGAAAGCACGTCATCATGGACATAACTTAGAAAAGGGAGGGCGTAACAATTGATGTTGCAACCCATCTGAGTTATTTTAAAAAGCTAGGGGCATCTCAATATCGATGTTGCATCAACATGACACTCGTACACGACAAGACATAGCAAGACACGCGGACACATGAATTCTCAAAAAATAAAAAATTTCAAAACGTTGAGATATGTTACACATTATAAAATTATATATATGTGATAAATTATCGTTTTTATAATTTCAATAATAATAGTAATATCATGATAAAGAAGACAAATAAGAATTCCGACCTCTCCCTTCCCAACTTTTTTTCCTCCGCTCAAAACTCCTCCTTTTCCCTCTTCTTATCTTGACTCGGTCAACTCTTACCTCCCCCCAAATATGCTCTCTTGTGCATATAAGTGACAGGTGGACGGTGAGTGGACCTGTGAGAGAGAGTGGATGTGTGTACGTGAATGAGTGGAGAAAAAAATAAAATAACTTTACATATCAATATTGCATTATGAAGGAATTATGTAATTTTACGTTACAAAATAAAAAGTAAGTGGAACCTACGTTTGAAAACTCTCTCTCTCTCTCTCTCTCTCTCTCTCTCAAAGTACAGACTTTTCTGGCTAACGTGTCTCTCTCTACATCCTCTGACCTGTCTTGCTGCTTTACCTTTCCCCCATTCATTCACCTCTTTTGGCCATTCCCAGAGTCCTCCCTCTCCCTCTCTCTCTCTCTCTCTCTCTCTCTCTTGGAAGTCTCGGCATGTCTCGTGACTATTGTAACACCCTAAATTTTGGGCAATGAAAATAGTGAAGTCTAGTCTATGGAACGACTAGAAAATTTTAATTTGATGCTCAAAGTTTGGATGTTAAGAAATTAGAAATCGGAAATTGGGAATTTTCGGGACCATTACTCGAATTGGAATAAATTCCAATTAAATGAGTAATTGCATCTTAGAATTAGAAAATTTCATATTAATCATCGTTCGGGCTAATTTGACTCGAGTTCGGATTAAATAACCCGCCGTCGGGTTTCCGGACCCGAATTACCTAGGGTGCGAAATTACGAAAATACCCCCGGCCAAAGTGTGAAATTACAAAAATGCCCCTAGGGTTTTATGAGCTAAGGGACAAGGTAATTAATTCAGTGGACCCCACATGACCAGCTCAGCCCTTAGTCAGCTCTCTAGAATTCTCTCTCGTTTTCTCTCTTCTTCTCACACGTGCACCCCCCATTTCCACCGACTTGCTCCAGCTCTTCTTCCTCCCTTCATTTCTTCATTTCAGCAACAAACCTCATAGAAACCGACTACCCCACCATACTACAACATCCATAGAACCCCCTCGAAGTGATCGGACCGCCGCCGCACCGCCGGAGTCGCCGGAAAGCCCGCTACAAAAGGGCTTCGCGAATTGCCCTGTTTTCGCCGAACCTGTGCTGCAGCTGCTTCTTCACTTCTGTTTTGTCCAAATCCAGCTATGGCCACCACCCCCGACCACCCTTAGACACCTCTATACGTCACTCAGCCACCCCAGCTTGCCCAGCCACCGCCGGACAGCCCGGCAAAGCCCCAGAACCGCCGGACTCCTCTGCTGCCCTGTTTTGACTTCTGTTACACCCGGTTCTGTTCGCAGCCCCTATCCGCCGCCACGCCGCCCTTCTCCGCCCAACTCCGGCCACAAAACACTCCCTAAAATCCCCTTAAACTTTTTCCATCAGCCCCGCGACGTGTCGTCGCCACCGGAGCCCCGAAACAGACCCCGACCTCCTCCCCTGTTTCAGTTTTCCCTGCTGTATTCTGTTGTTGGAGCTGCTGTTTGCTGCTGCCGGCGCCACCTCCGGCCACCGTGAGCCACCACCGGCCACCAGCATCTTTCCCCCCAACCACCTTGCACCTCCACCACCAATCCCGAAGCCGATCGCCACTCGTAGCCCACCGTAGGAGCCAACTTAGCCCCGGCCAGCTGCTGTTTCCCCTGTTTTGGGGCTGGGCTAGTTTCTGTTGGGCCTATTTATTGGGCCTGCAAGTTGGGCCTCGGCCCAATCTGCTGTGGGTTGTTAAATTGGGCCTTACATTAGGCCCGCGGACTCATTAAATCAAAAGTTGGGCCCGTAGTTCGAGAATTTTGGTTCGCGATCCGTTCGAGCCCAAAGTTCGTGCTGAGGATTTTTCCGAGGATCGCCGTTGGCCCAACCTCGCGCAATTAACGGTGAGTCGACCTCTAATCCTTGGTTAAGTCGTTAATTACGTTTGGATTAGTTTAATTAGATTATTAGGGTGTTTTGGTAGATGAATTAGGGCCGATATAGGCTAGAGACTCGGTTTAGGTTAAATGGCCCTAATCAATTGGATTAATTTGGTTGAGGCTAGTTTGGACGGAATAATTGGTTGATGGATTGGCCTTGCTTGATCGCGAGTGAATAATAGGTCAAGGATGAGCGTATGATTGATTGACGATTTGGATTTAATTACGTACGATTGGATTGAATGTTTGTCATTGAATTATTAATCTACGCTCCATTATAATTTATGTGGATTAATTGATGAAATGCCTTGACGGATGGCTAATTAAATTGATTGATTGGTTGGAGTTCGATCACTTGATTTATGGATGCGAGGTCGCATAGACAACATATGCATTTGCGTGATTACTCAAGAGTTTTGCTGTGTGAGCATATCGTATGAGCATTTGACTAAATGCGGATTATAAACTGGATATTTGCTGAGTATGCTTGAGTGGTCACACGATGGATTATTCCTATCAAGTTCGTACCGTGCCGGTCGTACGGATCACACGGATTGACGGATGCCGGTCGCGGCTTGTGACGGACCGAAGCCCCTACGGGGATTCCTGATAGTGCCGTGTCGTGCCAGCCGCACGAGTCACACGGGCTATCGGATGCCGTCGCCGGAAGTAAGGGACGAAGCCCGGTCCTGTCGGTAGACACCGCCGGTCGTAGTGTAAAGTCACACCGCTCGTGTGCAATTGGGCAAGATGGCCGTTAATAATCGGACCACGTGTGGTGTCTGCGTGTGTGATTGACGTGACAATCATGATTGATATGTGTGGTATATTATGTCTAATATTGCATAATGCATGATTTCCAACAGGTGAGCTGCATGTGATTGGAATAAATCTATCTTATATGTGATTGACTGTTAGGACTCTCTGGACGAATCAACGCCTTAGCCGGGCTTAGGCGTTGACTCACGGAAATTTTTATCTCACCCCGTATTAACCATTTCGGGTCCCCGGTGATGCAACGACCCTTCACCATGACTTCAAGGGTTCGTAGGCTTTTAGATAGGTACTGATGTGGATTTTGGAAGTAGATGAGAATTTAACCCTACTTGACCCTTATACCTTTTTGTTGGTCTTAGAGAGCCGCCCCGAAGAATGGGGTTATGTATGTGACTATAGCTCTATAGGGTTAATGATCATCTGCTTTTAGTACTGTATTGACAGTTGTTCTGATATATGACCGATGTTGTTGACTTTATTTCTATCCCCGCTGTTATTCTTGATTTGGGAGAATTCGCATTTCCGCATGTGCGCTATAGTATGGACGGTCAATAACGTACCTAGGGCGTTATCTTTTATGACCGGAGGCGTTTTGGTAGGGATGCCGCGTACTCGAGAGTCGGGTCGTGACAACTATAATACACACTCCCACCAATCTCTCTCCCCCTCCCATGACTCAACATCATCGGCAACAGCAGCATGGGATCTCTCTCTGAATACAATTGTACTAGGTGCTTGGAGCAAGCTCACGACATGCTCCTATTGGAATGATCGGGAATCGGAGCTCAGCTTCAACTGAGGGACTGCAAAATGAGATATGAGACGTACTCCTTTACCGAATATAAATTGTCTCTCTATGAATAGAGTGAAGGAAAATTCAGAAGCTACTCTGACCTGTATTAGTTTTTCCTGATGGATTTTTTGCAATCTTTTAGAACTTTGAAACGAATTCATAATATGTTTTTGCTTCATCTATTCTTGTTAGTGTAGAAGAATATTTTGCTTTGTATATTGAATAAATCTGTACAGCATTACAATGGTTCAATACATGGGCTAACCCTAGTATCTCAACAAATCAGGAAAAAACTCCATAATTTATAGGAAATACAACTCATGCCAATACTCCCCCTCAAGTGGGTGAGAAGATGTCTTCGTTACCCATTTTGTCGAATGAGCTCTGAAACGCTCTACTTGACACAACTTTGGTCAATACATCAGCCAATTGGTATTCAGATTTGACAAAAGGCAACTGAATTACTTTAGCATCCAAATTCTCCTTGACAAAGTGTCTATCAACATCAATATGTTTGGTTCTATTATGCTGAACCGGGATGTTAGAGATAGCTATGGCGGCTTTATTATCCCAAAACAACTTCATTCCAGACTCTGGTGGATACTCAAGTTCGGACAACAGCTTTTTAATCCATAATAACTCACACAACCCTTTCGTTGCTCCTCCGAATTCTGCCTCGGCACTAAATAGGGCTACAAATTTTTTCTTCTTGCTCCTCCATGTTACCAAGTTACCTCCTACAAATGTGAGATAACATGATGTCGACCTTCTATCTATTGCGATTCCTGCCTAGTCCGCATCCGTATATCCGTCCACCGCAAGGTGACCATTCTATGCAAACATTATCCCTCTCCATGGAGCCGACTTTAACTATCGAAGGATACGATATACTACAATCATATGTTCTTCACTAGGAACAACCGCTGATGAGCGAGGTTGATGTTGTTTAAAAGCTCGTGTGATTGCGTTTGCAGCCCTTTGTAGTCTGCTATGTCTTTTGCCCCTCTCATAATTCCTAATCTACCAGCCCTTTTCATAATCCCTAATCTACCAAAGTTGAGGCTATGTGACTATAGAACAAAGGTCTTCCGACCCTTTATAATTGCATCAACTTGAGACATATTTTCGCTCCATCGACGGCTCGGCGCCTAAAAGGAAAATTAGTTCTGGAAACTTGTCGAGATCTTTGTTGGAAAGTATAAAGAAAAAACGAAATGGTTATCACATCAGGTTCCAAAACAACGTACTCTTGCGCGCAAAGCCCATAAGCGGTCCAGTGGAACTACCGTCAACTGATCTGAAATTGACTACTGTTAACTGATCTCAAATCAAGAGCGTAAGCACAAGCCCGTTGAAAAACGCAAGCAGTGACCGAAGGGAGAGAGTTGAGCAAAATGAGCTCATGGGATCATGCATGAGGTAATCACATTATGTCCAAACCCAACACCTCGTCTTTCATATTCCTCTCTTGACGAAGTCAAAGAAGTAATCAAGGCTGGCTTTGCTAGTGCAGCAAGAGAGCTCCACATCATATTCCTCTCTCGCCGATCGCTAAGAAAAAATACATAGGACTATAAAACTAAAAACTTTCCGTTCACTTATTTTGTACTTACTTACAATAAAAGGTTGTAACATAATAAAACAAAAACAAAATGCATTCATGATGTACTACACTCAAATAAGATGAAACATTTGTAAAAAATTTTAAGAAAAATCGCATGTTTCGATGTGGTGTAATTGGTTCTCGCGAAACGTCGTGACACTATAAGATGAGAAGTTCACATTTTACGATGTTTCGAAATTAATTGGTGGCGCTATGTAGAAATCAAGGGCAAAACGTCATAAAAGATGCAATTTTTTTTTTCTTTTTTCCACAACGGTCTACTTTATACGTCTAATATTTCATGCAATAACCAAATGAAAATTTGTCATCAGGAGTGATGACATTTCAGAAAGACTTACAAAAGTTTTGTTGCAGCTAAGTCCCTAGTGTCGTAAAATGTGAAAATTTATGATTTTCTTAATATTCCGTCGTAAATAAAAATATCAAGCGGATTTGTAGGAAAGAATCCGGTGAACTCGCGGCCAATAAGGTGAGAATGGTCGACCCCGCTCATCAGCGGTTGATCCGTCACCTTCCAACGTGAGTCGGTGGAAATCATCAAGCTCTCCGCAGGATTTCAACCCGATATACTGCCCTATCTGCGAGCTCGTGAAATTGGCCTCCTCGACTGCGACTTTCTTCCCGGATTCACCGACCGAAGCCCTCCAAGCGACGTCGGTGGCATCGCCGAGAACTTGCACTAACTTGGCCCGGTCAGTGATATTCCCGGTGTTGTACATCATTAAAGCAGGCCTTACTTCCATGACCGAGAAGCTGGACTGGTTCGAATACCTCAACATGCACTCGTCGTGCCAGATCACAGAGACTCGCTGGTCAGGGCATCTCTGGAGGATATCCTGTTTTCCGGTGGTGACGTAGTCGCTGCATGTGGCAGCGCTGACGTCACCACGGCAGAGGAAGAGCCCGTAGGCCTCGTCAGGAGGGTTTTGGCCGGCAGTGGCATTGGCGAAGCCGTCAGCTTTGTTGGTGGCAGCGGAGCAGAGGCTAGAGAGGAGGGTGTTGAGGTTGGATTGGTAGGTGGAGTTGGGAACGAAAACGGTGGTGTTTGGGCAATCGTGAGACAGATTAGTTGGTGCTTATTCAGAGATGGAGAAGGCGAAGCAAGACTTCATGGTTGGATTCACGATTGTATGGGCTAAAGCTTAGATCGGCAAGGAGTTAAAAGGAAACAATAATGTTTGAATTGTCGTCCCACATAAGTTTTTTTTTCATTCTACAATTTGCACGCACTTGCACGCCATGACTCTCTCATCGAAAAGTCTTGTGTAACTTTTGTGATGGATTTTTGGACTTTGTAGACAGGTCGTATTAAGCCATAATCTAAAACCGCCGGCTCCAAACTAGTCCGGTTTAGTTTTTGTTTTTGTTTTTGTTTGGTCTGATTCTATTCTATCCTACTTTAAAATACAAGCCATACCATGCGCTATGTGCCAGCTGCCTCTATCCTCACATATCCCCACCTCGTTCCCTCTGAAATTGGGAATTCGAACCCCTCATTTTTCTCTTCTCAAATGAGAAGAGTAGCCACTGAGGCAAACTGCCGAGCGGGTCAGTCCAAATTAATTTAGTTAGTTCCCGCATGATCAAAGATCATGGTGGTACGCAGAGAGCCCTACTGATTGAGAGCCATTTTGGAAGCTGTAGTTGGACTTTCTCAGGATGAACAACGTGGGATTTTGGTATAGGGGCGGCTTCGTCAATAGCCGAGTTTTGGTGATTCTTGATTTTGCCTGCTCCTTTCTAATTGACGCGTTTTTAATTCTCTTTTTGGGCATATAAAATATTAGACAGGCGAAAAATAAAAGATAAATATTATTTTTTTTTCTTTGTCAAAAAAGAAAAATGATATCGACAAAAGAAGGTTTTCTGGCTAAATATTGCAGAGGTTATGTTTTGTGTTTATGTTGTAGAATTCACTTGTAGTTACAAGGTGAAGAAAAGAAGAAAGAGAGAGAGAGATGTAATATATGTCGACAAGTCAAGACCTTAAATTAGAGAGTTCGATTAACTAAACTAGAGTCTCCTGAAAACAATCAATTGATGAGTGAAAATTATTGTCGTTGTTCTTGAAAATGTTTAAACATGAGTCGTTGTCACCAATAAAAATATTTTTTTATTGATTAATTATTTCAAGTGATTATTTTTCAAAATTCTCTTTATATTATTCATTTTTCGTCAGATATATGCACCCTAAGAGCCATATCAGATCTTTAAATGACCCTGTAAAAATAAATAGGTCATGCTCATAAATCAATAACAGCCCAACATGTCATCTAATAAAGTAGTTGTATGAATCGGTTTATAATGAATTTTCTTGTGCTTAAAAAAAAAAAAAATCACTTAGTATCAGGAGAATGCTCGTGCTCGTGTCGTGCTTGTGTAAATAGTCACTTGTCTCAGTCAAAGATGCTAGAATGCTCGTGCTCGTGTCGTGTAACTTAAAAATTAAAAATCGTCCTACAAAAGTCTGTGCAAGACTTGTAGGTAGTGTACGCGGAACAGTTACGTTATCTACAAAATCAATTATTATAATATGAATTGCCATTTATTATCCTCCATTGAAAAATGTCCACTTGATGATTTGTTTTCTAATTGATTGTGCACTTTTTGGTTTAATAATTAGGGAGCAGACATATGTATGAATCAGGCACATCACACAGGTGCAATAAATTCGTACAATAATTTCAAGTGAAATCTAGGTACGATTAGTTCTTACATTGACAGAATAAGGAAAACATTCATCCTTGGTGATTGGTGGATTTACAAAAGATTGTTTGGTATAAACTCTAATCCTTACGATCTCAAATATAAACTCAAACCCATAGAGCTTCCATTCTCTCTCACACACTTAGATGTATGAGGTTTTCGTTTTATATACCTGTCTTCACAACAATGACTGGAGTTAACTATGATTCTACAAAAAAAGAAGGAATTCTCACATTGAACTTAGGATTACAACTTTTTTTGTCAGTTTTGTTCTGAGGAAAATTGATGTTAAGAGTGTTTTTGAATTTCTAAAGATGAATATCGAATTTTGATTTTGACCTTACATTTATTATATAGTATCCCTAAATAAGGATGAAGTCCTTTTATATTTTCTTCTAATCCCGACTCCAACCATATCTCTGATTGGTAGGCTATATAGTATGGAGTTTACTTATAGATACTTAACCAAAATAACGCACCACTTAGAATGCAATAACAAAAGCATCCACATCAAATTTCAAACGGATGAAATTATTCTGAATACTAAGTGGCAATGATGGTACCAAAAGCAAAGCGAGGTGATGTCACATCCATAAATAATTGTAATTTTTACGGTCATAGCCAACTCGTCAGTATGGAAGTCAATTCTCAATGCCCTTGTTTAGTAAGGTTCAAGAAAAAAATTAAAGGAAAGATTGGGGCGTGGAAAAGAAACCGATTGGGCCTACTAATATCTTTCGCCACTAATATTAGGAAGGGAAATGCTTCCGTAACGTACCGACAATATTATCGGTTATTTCTGACCATAGATCCACACACCATCACTGCATGTTTTGCATAAAACATTCATTAATTAAAAAATCGTGAAATAAAAAATAATGATAGTACTGTTAGACTATCAGGATAACAGCTCCCTCTTAGGAAAAGCTAAAGCATTGGTGGGCCATTTCAGTCAATTCCTGTGATACCCTCAACCTGTTCCCTAATTCACATATTTTGTACAATCTTCATGAAGGGCTCTTGGATAAGACATATTGCCTAAAATCATATTTCCTACTCTTTTCCCCAGATCCCTCCACTAATAAAACATGTTCACTTCTTAATATATCCAATATATGTTTGGCATCACAGTTGACCAATTTAATTGGCAGAATAAATTGCCGGTTACCACCGTCTAAAATAATGTTGCCTATAGCGACGATGTCACATCAATGCGAGCATCACTGCTACGTTATGTAAGACCTTTATGTGTACGTAAGTAGTTCATATGAAAAGTTGGCGGACAATTTGTAGTACAACATATCAATTCACTTAAAAATTTTAGCGAATGTGTTATGAGTAAATTATAATATGTTTACTGCTCCACACATCAACAATTATCCGATGTCGATTTTTTTTAACATGACTCACATGAACATGGCAACAGTTACTGTGTTGGTTACCTTGGAACTAGAAATTTAAGACAAATAAATACATGTGTGCAAGTTTCAAACACTCCGTTCTGAGGAACATTTAATTACTTCATTGTAGAGTAGTTCACAGTTATCGATCCATTTCTATGTATGTTCAAGGACCAGTCTATTTAACATTTATACTAAACATTGTAGTGCAAGGGTCTAATCAAGTTATCCGTGTAGATGTGTGCTCCTAATCTCCAAGTTGAAGTGTTGAGTAGTAGCCCTCCACTTCTTTACTAAACTAGAAATAAATTGCAATCTATTGTAGACTTGTCAAAATGGGTCATATACCGATTTTCTAACCCATATATGATGGAGTAATTTATTATATGCATTATTTATATTTGGTAAATAAATAATAATTAGGTTTAGAATTGCAATGCCTTACATAATATGAATGTTAAATAGTTTTACAACTTAGACTCATTCCACCTCCGACTCTATTTTCATTTTCTCTCGCGCTCGCTTACTCCATACTCTCGCATCGGTTTGGGTATGAGTTTTCTAAGATTGGGTTACAGAAGTGTTTTAGTAATATAGGTCGGGTCGAGTATGAGTCAATAGATTTGCATTATATTATAATGGGTCAAAACGGTTTAAATGAGTCAATTTGCGCCGGACCATTTTCGACTCAACCCAAATTTGATTCGACTCACCCATTTGACATATCTAACCTATTGTAATCAATACAACAAGAATCTCATATATTTGAATTATGACACAATATAGGCTTCGTTTGTTTTGCGAAAAATATGACCTTTTTTTAAAAGACTCCAGGTTGAATTGCTGAGCAGTTGCCCTCTGCTCAATTAGAAAACAGCACAACAATAGCATCGTCAATTTTTCGGTTGTACATCAAGTGAATAAGTTTCAGTGTGAAGAATCTAATATTCGAATTTCAATATTATTTATGTTGAAATTTAATTTAGGAAAAATTTCAAAAAAGAGCCTCATGTGCTCTTATTTTCTCAAAGAATGGCATGAAATGGACCTTGCTTCAAATAAAGACATGAAGTGCACACTTTGTTTCAAAAAAGGGCTTGATCAAGGATATTTTGGTCATTTTGGATTTTTTTTATTTATTTCTATTTTCCCCTTTTTTTTCGTTTTCTTTTCTTTCCTTTTTCCTATTTTTCTCTTTCCCTCGTTGGCAGCCGTGGGCTAGGCGGCCTCACCGACCACAGGCAAGGAGCAAGTAGGTCTCGGATTTGAGCACGTACGACACGTTGTGCTGGTAATATGAGGGGGAGGAGGTACAGGTACAGTCGACAGGGGCGATGATTAGGGTATCGGGATTGATGGGTTCGACGTCGGTGAGGTTGTTGATGGAGGTCATCTCAGCGATGTAGGGCTAGGACTTGAGGAGGCAGGAGACGAGGGCGAGGGAGGAGTAGAAGTGGGTGGATCGGAAGGTGATATAGGAGCGGCAAGAGTTGTGGAGGCCCTTGTAGGCGAAGCTGTAGGGGAAATTGTCGTTGGTGGTGTCATCGTAGGCGAGCTGCTTGTTGTTGATGTAGATTTGCGGACAGAGGAGGAGGCGAGGTTAGTGGAAGAGGAGAAGGAGGAGGAAGGAGAAGGAGGAGGAGAGGTTTGTGGAAGAGGCGAAGGAGGAAGGAGAAGAAGGAGGAGGAGAGAGCGTAGAGAGAGATGGTGCACTCCATCCATTCCTCTTTACTCAAACTAGCGTGAGGAATGGAAATGAGTTTTGCGTAAAGAGGCAAAGAAAGAGATGAAGAGGAGTGATGCATCACTATCGAAGAAATGAGAAATGGAGTTGTTAGAAGAGGAGGAGGAAGAAGAAGACGAAGACGGCCTGCAATGGAGGATCAAGAGCCGACGGTGGATGGAGGAAGAGCGGAGTCTCGCCAGTGGCTGCGAGGCTGGCCCTTGCCTAGGCTAGGCGCCGCAAGCCCTCGTTGTTATTGGTGAGGCCTGTTCTCACTTGTGGTTAGTGAGGCCGCCCAGCCCATGGCCGCCGGCAAAGGGAAGGGAATAACAAAGGAAAAAGGAAAGAGAAAAAGGGAAAAAAAGGAAAATACGAAACATTCAGAAAATGTAAAATGACAAAAATACCCTATTGAAACTCTTCTTTGAAATAAAGAGGGAACTTCATGCCTTTATTTGAAATAAAGTTCACTTCAGATCTTTATGTGAGAAAATAAGAGCACTTAGGGCCCTTTTTCAAAACTCTCTTTAATTTATATAATTATTTTTTATTTTCTTAACTTAAGAAGTTTGTTATTCAAAAAGGGTAGCTTGACCCCCCTCTCCCCATAATGTTTTTTTTTTTGTTTCATTAGTTCCATTTTGGGGACATATATTGAATTTGAATGTGTCTCACAAATCAAAAGAATTCACTGGAGGGGGTATTTGATTTTTGGATTTGCACCAAATAGGTTCAAGAGATGAGAGAGTTAAGGATACCCACTAGAGAGACTAACTTAATTCGAAATGATGTATCAAAAATTACAAAATTTTTGCTACTCGAATAGTAAGAACCAAGCATGGTAATCATCGATCAAGCAAGGGACAAGCAACGATTTTTAGGTGAAAGCATGTCATTATAGACATAACTTAGAAAAGGGACTGTGTAACAATTGATGTTGCGACCCAACTGAGTTATTTTAAAAGGCTTGGGGCATTCCAATATCCATGTTGTATCAACACGACACGCAACACGACACAACACAACACGTAAACACGTGAATTCTTAAAAAATAAAATTTTTTGACACGTTGTATATTACGTATATATATATATATATATATATATATATATATATGATATATTATCATTTCTATTATTTCAATAATAATATTATGATAAATAAGAATTCCGACCTCTCTCCACTCAACTTTTTTTCCTCCACTCAAAACTCTTTCTTTGCCATCTTCTTATCTTGACTCAATCAACTCTTACCTGCCCCAAAATCTGCTCTCTTGGGCATGCGTGTGGGCAGAAATGGCGTGTGCAGGTGAGTAACAGGTGGGCGGTCAACTTTTCTTTTCAAAAGAAAGTTCCTGCCTCCACTAATGCTGTGCAGCACAAAGCCAGCATCGTGGATTGTCAAGCATGTGCCAGGCAGCACCAAGTGGACGCTGCGCAGCACAGGCCAATGTCATGCGCTGTGTATCTCAAAGCCGAAGCTGTTGCGACGTCCTGCTTACGCTACAATAGTGTCCCGACTCTACTAGGCTTCGATGAAGCATTGCTTCCAGGGCGCTGTGGATCACCGGAGGGATACTGCCCTATTTCCCAAAAGGATAGAGGGTGAAAGGCAGGAGGAAGACGATGTTTCAAGGCATTCAAAGTTTACCTTGTCGGGTAACATAAGCTGGGCGGGGGCCGCGGTGGATCTAAGTAGTTGGCTGAAATCTAAGACGGGAAGACTTCAAGGCAGAAACTTACAAGCAATGGCAATGCGTGTGGGCAGAAATGCCTTAACCTTTCCCCCGTTATCTCTCCTCTTTTCTCCATTCCCAGAACCTTCTCCTCTCTCTCTCTCTCTCCCTCATGACTCAACATCATCGGCAACAAAAACATGCGATCTCCGCCTTTGCCGTACCGCCACTCCCCATGCAACGGCGATGCCATGCGCCGCACCACCACCATCACATGCTGTACCAGTTGACGGTGTCCGTGCGGATGCTCTGCCTATTCAACTGGCTGATCTTAGTGCGGCGGCTCGCTGCCTTCTACTTTATCCCATTAACACCCACTCCCACTTTCTTCTTACCTTTCATGTCTCTGTAATCTCTCTTTTTTGACTCACCTTACCCCCAGACACACGTATCCGTTCCGTTCGGTTGACCGAGTGTCAAAGATCGCGTGTCCGAGCACGTCCGGACGTGTTTGGCATGTGTCGGATACTGACACGTGTTTGGCACTCGAAAATTCCCTAGAAGGTATGTAGGTATAAAATAGGTTCAAATTAGTTTATTTGTCTCAAATTTGATAGACATAATAAATAGATAATAGCTCTGAACATGTTACTATATTTATTAACTACTACGATTACATGTAATTTACACGCTATGCAACGACTTGATCGGACCGCATCGTGCATTATAAGTAAAGAGCAAATCTATGATAAATCGCGCAAAGTAGAGTTACCTGTATTTAGAATATCTCTCTCTGTTTTTTTTTTTTTTGTGGAAAACAAACTAATTACATCATTGATGGTCCTTGAGTTGTGTATTCAATGTAAAAAGTTAATTTTACTAGTGTTTCTTTGATTGATTGGTACATCTAGCATTGTTCTTTCTCAACGATTTACCGAGTTTAGAGAACCTTCCGACTTATCAATTAGCAACAATTGAAAACCCCTTTTTTTACAAATATAATATGTATGCTCAATCTCGTACTAAACTTCGACCAAAAAAAAAAAATCTCATACTAAACAATTTTGAACGCTTACCTCGTAATTTTTTTTTATGGAAATTCAACTATGGGATAAAGACACCGTAAGTATTATAACTTTCTTACGTTGCTCCCGGTGCCATCAATTTCAATCGATTACGTTAGTGTTACGGTTTTTACAAAATATTGACTTAAATGACATAATTGCCAAAGAATATTCACTGTAAATGCCATGTCACGTTGGATTTCTGAAATTCATGGGGAACAGTTTCCAAATGTCACAACACTTATTTGATTATTGAAAAGTTATGACACTTATGATATTACATGATATGTCCTATCGAATACCAACTTTTTCTGTCCTATCGAATCGTAAATAATTTTCTGTCGTGAGTTGTTACGCCCACGATGGAAGACTGTTGTCTTAGACATAATCAATTTTGTCACTGTCGTTGATCTTGACTTCAGCGATAACAGGTTTAACTTTCCTTAACGCCAGTCCTCTATGATTTCATATGCATTTCTCACATGCTTTGAATCTTCAAAGCATAACGAAAAGGAACACAATAGTCTTCAAAGTTGGATTTTTCTCCAACACGGACTCACATTTTAGCCACTAAAATGAAGATGTGAAATTTGAATCTTGAAAGTTTAATTTTTATGTAATCTTAGTCTTGTCGGATACGCACTAATCATATAAAATTTTCATAATATGTAATGTCGAGATGTAAATTTGCTAATATTTAATTTCTTTATGATGTATTGAAAGATAGATATTACTTTAAATTCTTCAAAGGGACAGTAAAGGAAAAATGCATTTTAGTTATAAATTCCATTAGGTGGTTGGAGTTTGGTGATGGCTGGAAAAAAGAAGTGGTTGATAGAGATTGAAGTACATGAGGACAATAAAGGAAGAAGACCATTACAAGATATTGACCTTTAGGCTGTAAATTTTTCTCAACACGGAACATGGTCCATGTCAAAGCGCGTTTGCGTGACAAACACAAAATCAACGAACTATGCAAAACAAGAGTGAGCAAAAACATCGATCGGATCGGGTTTGGATAGAACAGTTCGGTCTAGTTCCCGAGGGCGCCGATTTCTGGTTCTATAAAATAAAATCGGAAATTGTTGGTTCGGTTCCCAATTCCAAAGTAGAACCAACCGTCCGGATTGCCCGGACAAGACCGACTTACTTTTATTTTACTTTTGATTTTCTTTCTTGTACATATTTAAAAAGCAATTTAAAATCTTAATCATTGGAAATACTTCTACACATTTGACTATGAATATGTGTTTCAAACACATCAAATGGTTTCACCGGACTGTCTAGGAACCGAAATAAACCAGTCAATTCCATCCGGTCCTTGGTTCTAGGGAGAGACCAGGCCAGACCGAGAGCCGATCACTCCTAATGCAAATTGCTACTATTCCACAAATGCAAGTTCACACTTGAATTCCTCTTTTTCCCGATCCAGTTCCTTCACCATTGCGAACCCCAGTTAGATTCAGGCATGATACACTTTTTCGTTATTAGGAGAATTCAAGTACTCTCTTTCAAATCCAGGAAACATCTCTAAGAGATCTTTTTTCCTTTTGGGAAGGGGGGGGGTGGGGCGGGGGCGCTCAGAGAGTTTATGTTTGTTGTCGGTGGCGGATTCAGGTTATGGTGATGATGGCGGCGGCAGAAGTGGCTCACCAATGAGGTCAAAGAACTGAGCATTGATCTTGTACTGCATCTGGTAACTCAGAGCCATGATATACACTCCTATCCTCCCAGAACAGCAAACCGCAAGCCTCTGGAAAACTGTTGCCAGGCAATTGTTGCACTTCTTGTCTATCAAGTCTGGCGTGCACTGCTCCATCGCATAGATCGTGTATAACCCCACTGACGCGTCTCCTGTTGCGCACTTCCTCAATAGAGAGAAACTTCTAATTAATTTTGAAGTTGACGAAACAATTCATATTTTTTTATATCTACGTTAATGCAATGAAATACTTATTTTGCATATTATCCAAAGGTGAAAGTTACACAGGATTGAATCTTGCAGAAAAGGCACAGATAATGTTTGAAAGGCTCAGATGCTGTATGAAGCTCAGACATTGGAATGAAGCTTAAGCTCTGAGTGAGTATTTCATGTGCAATAATCAGAGTATCATAAGATATCTGTCACAACCTAAAAGAAAAATTTTAGGTTAATGGATTATCAGGCTAATTAGATGACTAACCTAATACGCACTCTCCCAAGCCCTATCAAATCGCAACTTCAATTTATTCAGATGATATTAACTTTGGAGTCACCACTAACCATTTTTGGTAGGTTGGCTAAAAACCTCAATAAAATAGCGGGATGACTATTTCATTCCTACGAATCAGAGATTAAAGATTCGAGGACTTGGTTACATTAACTAATTAAAGCTAAAGCCATTTCGATACCTTAATTTCATGAGATGTCTTAAATCGACGACTCAAGCTTGATTGAATTTACTTTTAAGCTCGAATGCGGTGTTTTTATGTTTTCACTTTTGGATGAATATGCATGACATGCAAAAACTAACCTATGTGGTATGCGAAAATGCAAAGGCAAGCACACAAGTTATGTAGGCTAAATCATACACGCTAGATGACATGGCGACGACACTAAAAAAATACTAACAGTCAATTTAAACATGCAAGCTATAGAAATAAGCATGCAAAAATTCTAATTAACTTAGGCGGTTCTCTTCCTCTTTCTTCTTAAAAAAAAAAAAAACAAATCAACTATGCTAAGTCAGTTAACTTAAGATGAATGACACACAATATAAGATGATGTACATCAATGTATATCAATGTATTTGTATTTGTAACATACATTGGAAGAGGAAATGGTGAAAGGTGAAGCATCCACATATGATTAATATATTTATAACAGAGATGAAATCTTTTTGTATTTTCAAAATTGGAAAGTTCATTTAAATTGAAGACATGCAATAAATGAAATTCGCATCAGGATATACATTAAGATTCAAAGAAAAAGATCAAGATAGTTGAAAAAAATAATCCAACGTCTCACGGCTGAAATGAATGATCATCATAATCTTTATAAACCACTCACAAATATCCAAGAAAAAAAATCGAAACAATGATTTGAGGTCTTACTAAGCAAATCTAAGTAGATAATGCCTAAATCCAAGTTAGATCATGATTTATTCAAAATAGACCGTAAAATATTCAAATCAAATCCAAATAATATATTTTGATGATCACCAAATTATCTTTAGCACTAATGGTTACAATGACGAATGCAGATAGTGAAATTACTTATCGTTACCAACCATCCTACACATAAGCACACACGAAATACTAGCCTCTAACTTTTGGGAGACCAAATACCAAAGAGAGTGATGTCTCATGGTAGCTTGAAAGGACTAGTCGATATGGTGATCTTAGGAGCATTTGGTACTGATGAAGATGGAAAAGATCATCGGTCTTAACAGCACACATCATTTAGTTGATATGGTCACTAAATATGTCAATCATGTCACTTACAATCCGCACCGGAGATAGTGTGCATTAGATCATGTTAGTGAGGCATTAGGTTTGGGATAAGAACAACGGGAGTGTCGTAACAATTGCATAGCACTAACTTAAGTGCTATAACTTTTTTTTCACTCATTGAAGTGCATAAATTTGAAAAAATGATCACTTAAGTGCTATTAGCGATTTGCCTCGCTTGAAAATCCAACGTAAACATTGGTCGTCTTACATGACACCACCAGTGTTGATGTGGGCTATTTTTGTAATTTTTATTTTTATTTTTATTTTTATTTTTAAACTCCATGTTGGAATAGAAAATTAATTAAAAGATCCACAGAGGATGATTTGCTAGAAATGGTACCCTAATGATAGATTTTACTCTAATGTGGCATTTAAGTGAGCGAGAAAAAAAGTTGTGTCACTCAAGTTAGCGTCGAATGAAAGTTATCGCACTTCTGCTATTCTTATCCTAAAGTTAATGTGGAAAATTTTTTTAGTTTAGTAATCCTTAAAAATTATAAGTAAATTTAAAGGGTTACTAATCAAGACCAATAAAAGTTAATAACTCGGTTGAAAAGTTTGTGTAGTAAAGAAAATAATTAGATGTTGGTACTCCAAAATTAGCTAGTAACTTAATATGATAAAAGTTAGCAAGTCACTCTAATTTAAGTCAGAAATTTAAGGTAATATTTAGTAAATTTGAAACGTAAATGATGCGATAAAGTTTGTAAGTGAATATTATATTTGAGTAATTTGCCAACTATCAAAGAAAATTGATGAAATAAAAACTATTGATTATTAACAACCAGCTATTTAAAAAAATTAAAAATAAATCACCGATTTTATTTTTCACAATATATCTTTTATATTTACCAGCACTAAAAAAAAAAGCTTATTAAAATTAACCAATACTGAAAAAAATTCATACTATTAGGCACAGAATGTTATAGTTCTGCGCTTAGCCGCATTTGTTTAAAATATTATACGTTTAGAACACATGTCCTAGGTCTAGTTATATTTCTTGCATATTCAGATCAATCAAGTCGAATTGATCCAAGCTTTGAAGAGAACAATACTTCATCTCTTGCATTTGAGCCCTTTTTTTTCTTGGGCCAAAGCATTCAAGCTTGGAAAACAAGATTGGGATCATTCGCAAGGGCAGGACACTGCATACAAAGCCGTTGGCATAGTTCTGCCTATAGAGTTGACAGGATGAACAAAAATAAAATCCAGCTCCTGGAACAACAAAAACATGGGCACTTTCAAGACAGCAATTTACGGACTACACCAGTGACTTTTGGCGGGGATAAGGACAAGACGAGTGTCATAAATTTTGTATGATACTCACTTGAGTGCCATAACTTTAATTTTTTTCGCTCACTGAAATGTCACAAATTTGAAAAATCGATCACTTAAGTGCATTTGGCAATTTGCCTCCCTAGAAAATCCGGCATGGAGACCAGTCATACTATGAGGCACTACCAACGTTGACCTAGACAATTTTTGTAATTTCTCTTATTTTTAATTATTTTTTAAATTTTCACGTTGGAATGAAAAATGAAGTAAAAAATACATGTATAATGATTTGTCATAAATGACACTCAAATGATCAATTTACTCTGACGTGACATTTAAATGAGCGGAAAAAATAAAAGTTATGGTACTCACTTGAGGACCGTACCAAGGTTATGGATCTTATCCCTGCTTTGTCCCCTGCTGTGTCCCCTGGCATGGTGAAGGTTCCGTAGGAGCACCGGGCTAAGTGGAGCCTGAGCAACACAAGGGAACCGCTGACTTAAAAATGAAAGCAGAGAGTCGGGGAATAAAAGGTCAAACATGGGATCTCCAGACTAATAGAAGCTGCTCATTGTTCACTAATGGTATCCACTGAAGGCCAAGCATTTTAATGCCTACGAAGCTATTGCATGAAACAATTACTTGTATCATCGGGGGAAGGCTTCCGTGATTGTCACTCTGTTAACAGATTGCTGCATTGATCTATTAATGGGTTGGCCTGTACTTTGAGGGAAGAAGGCCGGACGTCGAGGCTGTGGCATTGTGACGGGCTTGCTGCTGAGCATGCGAAGTACTGTTGCCATGGGGGGTCTATCAACCGGATCTTCCTGAACATATAGTAAGCTAACGTGCAGGCATCTCAGCACTTCATCTCTTGAGCGCAAGTCTAGGATGGCCGGGTCCAAAACTTCCATTGGCGTCCCATCTCTCCAGTGTCTCCATGCCTGTTTACGATCCACTCGGAAGAAAACACCCACCGTAAGTCGCAATACTGAAGTCATGTTAGTTTGGATGGGGCAAAGTGCTCATGTAATTCTTGTACCGGAATTTTGGCCTTACTCAGTTGAAATACTAGAGAGTGCAGTGTGACATTTGCGTCCATAAACTAGTTAGTGACAACTGTACAGGCAACTTACATAGCTAGCTAGATCTTCCGTCCCATCTGATCGGCAGAAGTAGTCATTCTTCTTCCCGATAATGATCTCTAGAAGTAGGACGCCGAAGCTATAGACATCGGATTTAACAGAGAATTTCCCATTTCTTGCATACTCTGGAGGCATGTAACCCCTGCAAACGAGAAAAACACGTCGATTACAACTCACTTGTGCCTATAATAGAGGATACAACAATTCAATCTAAGTGTGCTCGAATTGATGCTATGTACGGAGTCACATTTAACAAGGACACATCTCTTGACATGACCAAGTGATCAGCCAATGTAACGAGAACTTAAAACTTACAGAGTCCCCACGATTTTGTTAGTTCTTGCATGAGTTTGATCAACCCCAAAAATTCTAGCCATGCCGAAATCTGAAATCTTGGGGTTCATGCCTCTGTCTAACAAGATATTGCTCGCTTTCAGGTCATGATGAATGATCCGAAGTCGGGAATCTTCGTGTAGATAGAGTATTCCTCGAGCTATTCCCCACGCTATCTTAAAACGTTTTGACCAATCCAATTGCATACTTTTCTCAGGATCTGCACAATTAGAGATTTGTCTTGCAATTTAGTGATTGGCCTAACTTGCTAAGATCAGATACCTATTTTCAAATGGATCGTATGATGAGCAAGAGGACGACATATTAGAAAAGACAGTTGCATACTCAACTTAAACTTACCATACAAAAAGTAGTCTAGACTTTTGTTAGGCACAAATTCATAAATAAGTAGCTTTTCTTCTCCCTCCAAACAATATCCGAGTAGTCGCACAAGGTTTCGATGTTGAAGCTTTGCGACCAACATGACTTCATTCTTAAATTCTTCGGCACCTTGTCTTGAGCTCTGAGATAACCTCTTCACGGCTATGTCTTGTCCATTAGGAAGCGTCCTCTGAAATGATTGCGTTTTTTGTTTAGTTACTCTATCATCTTCATAACAAAAGCTTCCCAAATATCTAATGCATTTTAAGGTGCAGTTGTGAAAATGCTACTAGAATGAAGCGGCACATCAGATAATTGGAATGGTATAGAACAGTCAATAGCTAGTTGACTCATTATGCAATGACTAAAGCTTTTAAGCGAAGTCGAGTTGGAAAAGATATGTTATGGTTTTGAAGGCAGCTCCATAATGGACCTCTTCAAGTGTGGTGCACATTCCACCAGAAGATCTTTCGTTTCGGCTCTTTCCTTTTCTTCTGACAATAGTCTTCCACCTAAACATAAGCGGTTCTTGATGTAGCGGACTAATCATACCTGGAAAACTTCACCGAATCCACCTTCGCCCAACTTGTTTTGACGAGAGAAATTGTTTGTAGCAGCTTGTATTATATTTAAATCGTATTGCAAGGATTCCATGTCTGTAATTTCATTCAAGCCTACACGACGAAGCAACACGAGACTGGTCATTTCGATGAAGGTATAGAACTTATCCAAGCCACGGACACAAGTTTTCAACACAGACTTAGTCAATTACCGGCTTCTTCTTGGACGAGCTCATTGGTCTTGGTCGCTTTCCTCCGAACGAAACAACAAGCAAGAGAGAGAAACACCGTAAGTAAGCCAAGAGGAACAGCAATGGCAGTCACTATCACTGTGGACTTATGGCTTCTTCCTGCACATGGAGTGGTCATACTTTCAGTATGTTTTGGAGATATTTTCCAAGGGAGAGAAGTGTTTGTTTGGCTCTGAATAAAGAGACGCTGATTTATGTCCTCCTAAGTCCTAAGTCCTATATGAATGCATCAAATGGATGGGTAATCAAAGGTAATTTGATGGACTGATGGTCAATTTCAGTTTAAGGGAAAATTCCAAATAAGAATTCGAAATGGCCTCATTTTTTTTTCAAATAAGAACATAAAGTGAATCTTATTTCAAATAAGGGCTTGAAGTGACAATGACTATTTCAAAGAAAGGTTTGACCTCGACGGCTGGCTATATATTCCAGCCGATCAAAGATATTTTTGTCCAAAGATAATTCTAACCTAATTTTTAGTTAAATTAAATTGAACAATAAAAAAATTTAAAGATAGAAAAAAGGCAAGAGGGTTGTGGCCGTCGCCCCACCGCCGAGGGGGCATCGACGATGGCCAATGGGATTACCACTCCTCAAATAAGATCTACTTTAAGCTCTTAATTTAGAAAATTGTGGAACTTCAACTTTTATTTGAGACTGATTTGATTACTTAGGCTATTATTTGAAATAACGTCCACTTCAAACCTTAATTTGAGAAAATAAGAGCACATGCTCTTATTTGGAACTTTGTCGATATATTTGGTAAATCATAGGATATAAGTATCTAGTGAGTTTTAATTTGGGACATGCTTCCCTGACGGACTAACAGTATTGTCGGTTATTTTGACCGTAGATCCACACACCGTCACTTCATATTATGTGTAAAGCATTTATTAATTAAAAAATCGCCAGCCTAGCAGCTTCTTTTTAATTTCGCGTGCATTGTTCTATTTAAAGTGAGTTCAAAAGCCACCTTAAAAAGGGCTCCGGCGAATTGCTGAAGACCCTCGTGGTCCACCCATGCCCGTGTTTACCGGGATCGGAAAAGTATTATGTGGACTCAGACACATGGGGACCATCACCTTCATAGTCGTCTAAGGAAATATAAATAAATAAAAAATTAGGCACCTTTAGGTCCAATCGACAGAGCAGGAGACGGAAGCCGGACCGGTGGAGGCGCCCCCACGTTCGGCACAGTCACCAACGCAGCGGCGTCGTAAAAGGGGTACTCCTCAAACCTCACGTTGCAGCTCGGAGTCAACACCCTTCCTCCTAGAGTCCCCTGAGGGAGACCTGCGATCGCCCACTGGAGGCATGCGCCACAGTCCGATGCTGTCAAGTCGGGCGTGCACTCGGCGAGCGTGTAAAGCCGTTGTGAGCCCGCGAGTTCTGCCTCCGCGGCGGCCACTTTCTTCCCCAATCCGCTGCTCGGGGCCCTCCGCACTACATCATCCATGGTCTCTCCCAGGAGTTGAATGAACCGAGATCGGTCGTCTGTGACGTTCCAGCCGTTCGTTGCCTTCCACACAGGGACTTGTTGCATGACCGAGTAAATGGGCTGATTCGAGTACCTCAGCATGCATTTGTCGTACCAGATGATAGAGGTTCTTTTGCCAGGGCATCGCCGGCCAATATCTTCGGCCGCAGTGGCCACGCAGTCGCTGCAAGTCGGGGCATCGATGTCTCCGCGGCAGAGGTAGATCCCATAGGTCTGGTCTGGCGAGTAGCCAGCGGTGGCATTGGTGAACCCCCCACTGCTGCTGATGTTGTTGCCGGCGGAATCGGCGGCGGAAGAAAGTGATGAGAGGAGCTTGTTGAGGTTCTTTTGGTAGGTGGAATTAGGAAGGAAGGATTTGGTGTCGGGGCAATAGTTGCCGGTTAAAATAGGCGCTGCTTCGCTCATGTGAGAGATGCTGATGAGCAAATTGATGGAGAAGAGGAGGAGGAGGGAGATGATGAAGGAAGGGCTCATTGTTTTGATGGATGGATGTTTTGTGCATTTGGCTTTCATTGGTTCTTGAGATTTTCTTGTAGTCTCTCTCTCCTCTCTTCTCTTTAGTAATTATAAGATAGAAAAAAATGTCCACTTTTGGTCCTTAAATTTGTATCTTTCTTCTCAATCAAGTCCAGGAACTTTTGATTTGTCTAATCAAATCCTTGATCTTACGTTATTTTTCCATTCAAGCCCCTACCCCCATCCCAAATTGCCCTTTGCGCGAGGTTATTGCTATATAAGAATCCTCTAATCTTCACGGTATTGCTATTAGTAACTTTGGCAAGACTCAAGTGACCTGATAATATGGGATTAAGGAACTTCGGGTAATAGGCTCATACTAAAATGTTCGGAAACAAGAAGCATGCTATATTTCCTTAGATGAATAGAGGTGATATATTCTTGCGAATCCAAGAATTTCTTAATGCTCCTTAATTTGAATTTATCAAGTACTGGGGGGAGGACGTGACTAAATTCTCGCGACTTAAGACTCCCACGACTGCAACACAATACATTGGTTTGAAATCAGGTAATCTCCGAATATGTATGGGCAAAAATATTTCCAAGACAATAAGGTCGACCATTAGATAAAGGTCTAGGAAGTCAACTTGGACAACCTTCTCGCCCCCATTTCTCCAAAAGTTCATGTGGCTGGATATTTGGAGGGATTTCCATGCCCAAGACCATGGTGCTCGTGCCCTGATCCATTGAGATCGAGGCCTGGGACACTGCTACAAGGCTAGGCCCGAGATCTAATGGACCCAAGCATAGGCCTTGATGGACTTGGGCATGGGCACCGAGGTCATTGACCTCGACGGACTAGAGGTCGGATGCGGGCATTGGGGTTTCAAGCATGGGAATCGGGTTCTCAAGCTTCAGCCTCGATGGATCTAGCCTCGAGCGCCGGGGATCCAAGCCCGGCCTATGTGGAAGCGGGTCTAGGTGTTGGGGAACTGGACTCGGTCTCGATGGACTCGAGCATGGGTGTCGAGGTCTAGAGACGGACCTTGATGGACCAAGGCATGAGCACCGACCCAACCTTGATGGACTTGAGCTTGGGCAATATCGACTTTTGTATTAGATCAATAGACAATATCAAATAAATGATTACAAATCAACCATCAATAGTTCATTTCACTAGTTAATCTATATCGAATCGAATTTCCGTAGTCTATTTCATCGACCAATTTAATGCTCAATTTGATAGTAGTGACAAAGGCGAATAAGTTTTCTCCACTTGGCTAGGTTTCCACCTATGTTAGCCAATGGCTCAATCTAGAAGGATATCTTGATAACAGTATATATGCTTATCCTTTAATGGGTTATAATTATAACGACATAAGTATAATCTATTAACAACATTTTCTAATAACTCGCAATCCATTTCAAAACCCCTTTTCACTAGTCAAATCACATTTCTTTTCACCGTTCAATTCATCGAACATAGAACCTTTCATGTAGTACTGGTTGCCGGGCCTACAAGACAAAAAAAATAAAATAAAAAGGAAAAAGAGGCTACAAAAGGAAAAGAAAAAGGTGAACAGTGGGCCGTCGGTTCTTTTAACCGAGAGTTTGCCACGCAGAGAAGGAAGGAGAAAAGGGAAAGAAAGAAGAGTGGGAAAATGGGGGTTCTCTCCACAACCTCTTGTCAAGTTATCTCGACATTGATTTACAATGCCCGATAAGTAATCGCACTATTTGTTCTTTCAATCACAGTAGTTTTCCGAATTAGGGCTAAAACTTGAAGTTTAGTGAAACTTGAACCATTTAGTCTCACTTTGGAGTTGTTGAGCTTCCGATTTTCATGGAAATCGTAGATTATGGTGTTGTAGAGACGTGGGTTTTGACGAAAGTGGTTTTAAAGAAATAGTTCGGTTGGAATGAGAATTTTAGCGTTTCGCGTTTCAATTTCGCTTTGTGAAAAGCTTGAATAATCGCTGCGAGTGTGTGATTTGTTGGCTTGTATGAGTTGTTTTGTTAGCATTTAAGCGTCGTTTAGCCGATTCTTAGTTGTTGTGGTATTCTACTGGGTTTGATGTTGATTCTCATTTAATTGTTAGGAGTATGATATCATCGGCTCATTTAGCTACGCGTTGACTGGTTTGACCATTCCCAAGCAAGTGGTATTATATCTTCTTTGAATTTGTAAACTCATATTTTGAAAAGTATGAGGCGTATTATGTGCAAAGTGTGATTTGGTTAAAAGGCAAAATTGATGTTATAGCATATTTAATGTATAACATTAGATCGGGCATTTGCTACTTTTTAGTTAATTGTGAATGGTGTGAGAAACGTTTTACTTTTACCCCCAAACTATTTTTTGGCCATAAAAAATCTTAAACTCATACACATCTGACAAATTTACTCCAAACTATTTTTTTGACCATAAAAAATCTTAAACTGGTACACTTTTGACAAGTTTACCCCAAACTAGAACACCCGTAACAAATTTTATCCTCCATTGATTTTCGTTAAATTTTGTCGTCAAATTGCTGAGTTGGATGACACGTGGCAATTGTCGAATGTACACGTTTGGAGGTTTGACTTTCTATTGTATCAATTTAGGATTTTTTGTGGTATTAAATCAATTTAACGGAAACTAATGAAGGGTAAATTTGTCACATGTGTACCAATTTGAGAGTTTTGGTGGTCATAATAATTAGTTTAGGATAAATATACCATAGAGTACCAGTTTGGGATTTTTGATAGTTAAAGAAATAGTTTGGGTAAATTTGTAATATATATACCAGTTTGAATGTTTTTGTGGTCAAAAAAATAATTTAGGATAAATTTGATACATATGTGTGGGGTTTTTCGTGAAAGTAAATCTTATTTTTAAGGCGTCTCAAAATGTTACGAGTTTATTAAGTTGATTCCGAAATAGTGTGAGAAATGTCTTTTATATATATATTGAGGAATGAAGTAGAGAAGATTATTTATCTTGGGTTTGTGAAACCTTTCCTTTTATGAAGGATTACGAAAAGCTCTTGACTTTGAGTATGGTTTATGAAAGATTATATGTATTAATTTGTGAAATACTTTATGAAATGCATTTTATTTGATAAAATAAGTTGTGAAAGGTAATATGATTCGATTTGTGAAACTAATTTGTGTTACGGATTCTAGATTGTTTTTGTGAAAAGCATTGACTTGTGAAAGATAATGTTTTGGTTTGTGAAATCAATTGTGATACGGACTGGTCAAAGGCTAAGCACTCCATAGTGATGCGAGTCTCGTGGAAGTCACCTCTAGAACCTTGTGCAATTGATATGTGTTAGTTAAGGGCTAAGTTCTACATAACAATGCGACTCTCGTGGGAGCCACATCTAGGGCCTTGTACTACTCAAGGGCTAAGTGCTACATGATTACGCGAGTCTCATGGGAGCCACCTCTAGGGCCTTGATGTGATGTGATACGAGTTTGGTAAATGGAATGGACATTGACATAGGATTTCAAATTAGTACGTGGAATGGACTATTGTCGTTTAACTTTATATGAAATTGATCAATGAGAAAAACCATTGATTTATGATACAATGTTGTTGACTTAGATGAGGATTTATGATATGTATTGAGTTTTGTGTAAAGACATAACTCGCTTTTGGTATTGCACGTACAAACTACGGTATTCGAAAATAATGGGTATTTCAGCAATTTACTACTCACGTGAATGTGTACTTCATTGTTTATTTTGTCCGTATGCTTACAAATTTATACTAAAAGTAAATAACTTATATTTAAAGTGGTACGTATATTATCAATCGGATTTGGTACTATTGAGTTACATTATGGTTTTGTAAGTATGTATAGTGGGTAGATATGCAATACTTATTTAGCTATGGTTGCTCATCCCTTTTATCCCAATCTTTTTCGGGTTCTTCAGCTAGAGACGAATAGCACGAGAGCGTTGTCAACAGGGACCTTCGGTAGTTAAATTTTGGTTTGCTTTGGAGATGAACTCTTATGTTTTGTTAGATTGCAGAAACTCTGATATGTTGTTTTGAGTTTAAGGCTGCGTTCTTCAGGTGTAAGGAAGGTTGGTCGTGTTATCCCCCATTCTTGAGAGTTTCAGGGTGTGACATTTCATAAATCATGTTCAAAGTCAAGAACTTTTCATAATTCTTTCATAATAAGGTTTACAGACTATTTAGTAGTAATAAGTTCAAACTATAATCAATTGATACCTTTTTTATTTCAAATAGACAAAATGGTAGTAAATGCTTGATCCAAATTTTATTCAATAAAAATATAATTTCAAAACTCATATTGTCTCCAATACATATCACTTTTGAAATATGAGTTTACAAAATTGAAGAAGAGATAGTACTATTCATTTGGAAAAGCTGAAAACATACGTGAGTGGACACACTCATATTACGAGAGAAAAGTACACTTTTAGTGTCAAAAGTTGCGTACGGTGATCGCCGACCATTGCCAGCGATGGTGGGGCGGTGGCAACGAGGGTTATAGCAACCCTTGTCGCTTGACATTTTTTTTAGTCTTTTATTTTTATTTTTTAGCTTATTTGAATTTATTTTAAATAAATTTTTTATTTTATAAATTTTCTCTTAGTTTTTATTTTTAAAATATTTTTATTTTATTTTATTTTATTTTATTTCTGAATTTTGAAGTCCACATGGAACCAACGTAGACTTCAATTTTTTTTAAAAAAAATGCCAATTAAAATTCAAAAATTAATTAAAAATGCCACGTGGCAATTTTGGCCGGAGTTTTCTGCTGGAGGCACCAAATTGATCTTTTTTTCTCCTACTTGGTATTAAAGTGATATGATTGAAACTTTTGGAACCAAAGTGATCTCTGTATACAACTTTTGGCACTAAAAGTTTACTTTTGCCCTCATATTACTATCAAAATATCTAAAAATTATATCAAAATCCAAGTAATACACTTCTCTAATGAATGACTAGACTAAATTAGGCTTATTCATCGAGCAATCTACTCCCACACGCTTACAAAAAAAACTCATTTATAGCGAACATTCATCTTTGTCCCTTACGCGTAACTCATAGGCGAAACTTCAAAAATACGTTTCATTCAAACCATAAGCTAGAATCGACTATCGTCAAACCTTATGGCTCCACAATGCACAAACATATCATCTCCACATAATTGCATAGCTTAACAACTCCTAAATCGAACCTCATAGTTAAAAAAAATTAACTTGGAATTTATGACTTAACTTCGAAAATTACTCTAATTAGACGAACAATGAGCTTGATTACTTGCTGGGCGTTGCGAAATGAAGCTAATTTGGCCTGCTGGGGCATCCGAAAGGTGCACACGTGAAACTTTCTCCCTCTTCGCTTCATTTTCTCATTTCCTTCGCCACTTTCTCTTTTTTCTTTTTTGGAAAAGTCATAAACCTATTGCATTGCTACCAATTCAATCCTAAACCTTTTAATTAGGCAAATTTAGTTCTAACCTTTTCAAACTGGTACCAATTCATTCTATCTGGCTAATTTAGGCCAGAAATCGCTGACGCGAATGCTTGCTATCCTACCTAACATGGTCGGCTCTAACATGAATATTTTTTTAACAATTTCTTCTATTTTTCTTTTTTCTTTTCCCTTTTCTTTTTGCCAGTGGTCAGACATAGGTCATGGCCAGCGAGGTTTGGCCTTGCCTGAGCAAGAGTCAGCCTTGCCTGAGCAAGAGTCAACCTTGCCTGGCCATGCTTGGGAGAGGGCAAACGCCGGCAAGGCATGACTAAATTCATGCCCGAGTTAAGACTACGAGGACATCACAATACCTTGGTTTGAAATCTGGTGTTCCCCGAACATTTATGGCAAAAAAATACTACTAACAAAGTCCCCGCATTTCTTTTTGTGTTTGCCCATGTTTGGTCGACTTGGAAAATCCTCGCCATGCTTAAATCGGAGATCTTCGGGTTCATTTCACCGTCCAATAAGATATTGCCTAATTTCAGGTCACCATGGACAATCCGAAGTCGAGAGTCCTCGTGTGGATAGAGCATTCCTCGAGCAACCCCACACGATATATTATGGCGTGTGAACCAATCCAATCGTCTGTCTTTTCAGGATCTGCATGTATGCAAAAATACAATGCAGATATCTTCGGCTGAGAATTCCTCTTGAACAGATTTTATGCGAGGAAATAACTTCAGGTTCCAAAAGGTAGTGAACTATGGCTAATCAAATATTTGCCTCAACCGGGAAAGCAATGGCTTAGGAACATATTGGAAGGCGACATAACAGATAAAAAATAGTCGAGACTTTTGTTCGGGACTAACTCATGGACAAGCAATTTTTCTTCACCCTCCAAGCAGAACCCAAGCAGCTGCCCGAGGTTTCGATGTTGAACCTTTGCCTGCAGTACGACTTCGTTCTTAAAACTCTTCGGCACCTTGTTGCGAGCTTCGAGATAGTCTTTCCACGGCCATTAGTTATCCATTAGGAAGCGTACCCTGAAAGGTTAGTAATTTCACGTTTAAGAGCACAATTTATTTTTGGTCGAACGTTTAAGAAAGCTTATGAACACATTTGAATAGCTTATGATCACAATTTTTCAAATTTCACAAAATAGAAGAACTTCAAGCTTTTCCTTTACACTAGAGATCTTCCAAGTACAAATACTAACAATACCTTGAAAACTTCACCAAATCCTCCCTTACCCAACTTGTTTTGATGAGAGAAATTGTCCATGGCGGCTTGTGTGGTGGCGAAATCGTACTGCAAGGACTTGGCGTTTGTAATAACAATTTGGCCTGCACCAGGAAACCTCGCGAGATGGTCATCTCACCAAAAGCATAGAACAGCACATCCCGCTAGTACTTTCTCATCATTCTATCCAAATAAACGGCCACGGTACATGTTTTCGTACCGCTTCAATCTCCTTGGACGGCTGTGCACTTCTCAATCGCCTTCCTCCTACCGAAACAAACAAGCAAGGAGGAGAAGCACCGCACCTCCACCAACAAGAACAGCGACCGCCATGATTATCACAGTAGTTTTGCTGCTTTTGGCTATGTTGGTACTCAAAATAATCTGCCCGTCGATACATGTGATGCGCATGTGAGGAATCGACACACATGAGGTGCAAGCATTTTGATAGTATTAGGATACAAAGAGACCACGTGCTAGAAGTGTGAGGATCGCCATAGATATCGATCAATGAGAAACATTAAGCAAACTATCGATATCAGCGGGGAATAACCCATGTATCCAGGCAGCGAGGGAAACACCGCGCGTCCAAAGTAGCAGAGCATATTAAGGATGGATAAAGCAAGCTATAAATATTGATGCCAATAAAAAGTAATCCCCCCAAAGATATCCAAGTATTGGTCCTCGAATTACTTGGCGGGATGACAGTTATCAACAGGTAATGAAATTATGAGATAGTTTCTTGAAAATGCGACCAAGGAGTCCTTAAAGAGTGCAGGACATGAATACATGCCACATAGACGAAAGAAGAGAGAAGTTGAGTCAATACAGGCAATCTAGAGGCTATTGACAGTTACTGAGATTTCGACTCAAAAGATCTAAAGGTGGAGAACGTGGGCATGACAAGTCCGAGCGAAAGGGCACAAACGTGGAGAACTTGGATTGGACCGGTACACAAATATATACATAGTTTCTAATGTTTAATGTTTCCAAATAAAACCTTACTTCCTAGTCTCCTACGTCTCTCCATCTCTAGCTTCATCTCGCGGCCTCACCTCCCTCCCTCCCTCACTCTAGCTCTCAGTGGCCTCCGGTCTCGTTATTCCCGCTCTCACTCTCGCTCACAGTCGCCTCTGGCCTTGTTGCTCGGTCTCAAGTCTCACGCATCTCTCTCGTAGCTCGTTCTCACAATCGTAACTGCAAATCCTCTTAAAGTCATCTTACGATTGTCCCTTCCGTTGAGTTTGTGGAGAGCTCCTCTAGAGTTTCTTCTAGCTTAGGTTTTGTTAGCTGTGGTTCTGAATTGGTGAGAAATTTCTCATTTTTTCTTGATGAGATGCCTCAAGAAGGGAAAGGGGATTTGGATTTGAATATTTACTTCTAGTTCATTTGATTGGAAATCTATAAATCTTTTTAAGGTACTGCAATTTTTCTTTCGCTGTAGTTTATTAGTGATAGTGGTAGCATCTGAAGTTTTTCTTTTTCTTGGTCATAGCATTTGAAGTTCAAAATGTTCTTGCGCTCCTCCTTTACACTCGAGTGCCATTTTGGGAAGGGAAATTGGCCATTTCTGTTTGTTTTTTTTTTTTTTCAATTTCCAAATTGGGGATGGTGTTTCTAATAGGATTAATAACACGAAAAATCCAAAATTGATATGCTTGTGAAAAATTTACCACAAACTAATTTTTTACCACTAAAAATCCCAAATTAGTACACCTATAACAAATTTGCCATTTGTTAATTCCGTTGAATTTTACAATCAAATTGTTGAATTAGACAGTTGATAAGTGTACCAGTTTGGGTTTTTATCCTTCTTTTTTTTTTTTTTTGTAGGTGTACCAATTTAGATTTTTTGTGATATTAAACCGATTTAAGGTAAACTAACAGATAATAAATTTGTCACAGATTTGTCGGTTTAAGATTTTTGGTAGTAAAAAAATGGTTTAGGATAAATTTCTCATAAGTGTACTAGTTTGAGATTTCTTATGATCAAAAAATTAGTTTGAGGCAAATTTATCATATGTAAAATGGTTTGGAGTTCTTCGTGATATTAACCCTTTCTAATATCCTAGAACAAATCGACATGTTCTTTTCCTTTTTCCTTTCTTCTTCATGAATGAAAATTAACCTTTTGAATTTGCTGCATTTGAAAAGATGACTTATTAACATAAAGATAAGAATGGTCTGAATTTATGGCTCCATTTGTTTTGCGGAAATTGAAGCATTTGAAAAATATTTTTCTAAAACAGATTGCTTAAAATAATTAGTCAATTGAAAGAATTTCGTTTATCGATAATGATTTATGTATAAATATATGGGTGATAAAAATATTTCTGCTCGTCCATTTAGATTATGTTTGTTTCGCAAAAAATCAATTGAGTAAACAATCAAGTGATGCAAATGAATATACGTGGATGTGAGGAAAAATACACTAGAAGTGCCATAACTTTTGTACGGCATTCACTTGAGTGCCATATTGGAGCAAAAACGTTCACCTAAGTGCTATTTTCACCGGAAAAGCCGACGTGGACTTTTCACTATTATTTTATTAATTTAGCATTGCCACAAAGATTTTCTTTACATTTTTTAATATTTTTTAAAACTTTCTTTAATTTTTTTTATTCATTTTAATGTTTTTATTTTTATTTTAGTTATTTAATATTTCAAAAAAGAAAACCCTTAGGTTTCTTAGTGGTGGCCGGCGAGGGTCGCCACCGGCCACCATAGGCCGACCCAGGGGCTAGCGTCGGCTCGCCCTAGGCGACGGGCGTCGCGACTTTGGCCGCCGTGGGCGAGGGCTTTCGCCCTTGCTGGCCAAAGGCCCGCCCAAGGCGATCGAGGCCGTGATGACCCTAGCCCCGAGCGATGGTCCTCGTGGCCTCGGTTGCCGTGGGGGCCTTTGGCCGGCGGGGCGCGAGGCCCTCACCCATATCCGGCGAGGGCTTCACGCCCTAGCCCGCGGCAGCCGAGGCCCCGACAGCCGTTGCCCATGGCCATTGCGACCTCGCCGGCCCAGGGCAAGCCGACCCTAGCCCCTAGCCGGTCGGTGGTGGCCGACGGCGACCTTCGCCGGCCACAATCGACAAAGCAAGGGTTTTGCCCTTTTTAAAAAAAAAAAAAAAATACTCAATAATTAAAAAAACCTAGAAAAGTAAAATCTATAAAAAAAATAAAAACTAATGAAAATTTCCATATGTACATTAAAATAATCAAAAAATAGGTTCACTGGTGCCACGTCGGCTTTTCCGGGGTCTACGTAAGCGACGGCACTCAAGTAAATGATTTTTAAAAATTATGACATTCAAGTGAACGTTTTGAAAGCTATGGCACTTAAGTAAACGCCGTACAAAAGTTATGGCTCTTCTAGTGTACTTTTGCTCGTGGATGTGAGGCTTATCACCTCAATTTCTAATAAATTTGATGGAAAGAACGCGGTGTAGATTGCATACGAACAGATACATCTTGTCATATATCATGACAAGTTATTTGAGAAACAATCATTACAATTTTCTGTTAATTATTTCTTTAAACAAAGGAAGAACCTGTATTCCTCTACCCAATAAAATCACATACACATATGAATATACTAATATAAACAACCCTCCATGGCTCGTGGATCAAAACATGATTAGCCTTAAAGAGAAGACACTTCGCACTTTTAGATATACAGGACAGAGGTGTTTTGCTCATTAATGATCGCTGTTGAATGCGAAGATCTTATGATCGAGGTCTCTGTGACACTATAATGGCAGATCCCCGTTCACTAGGGGTGAACTTCGGTGTTCGAATATCTCGTTGATAGACAACGGCATAAATCTACTGGTGGATTGGTCCGATTCCTAGTCTTCCGGTGGTCTCTCTGTCCTGTCGAGGAAGAAGGGCGATTGTTGGGGGTAGGTCAAGAGTAACAGGGTGGCTGCTCAGCTCAAGGACTCTGTCCGCCATTGGGGCATTGTGATTTGGATCTTCCCGAGCCGTGAGCACACAGCAAATATCACGCCCCGACTCTCGAGCTCGCGACATCCTTACCTTACTCGCCTCGGGTCATGAATGATAGCGTCCTAGGTAGGCTATCGACCTATGAAATTACGGTGCATGAAGAACGTGCAATTCTCCCGGACAATCAACAACAACGAGATAGCATAGCAGGAAAATTAACACGATATATTCACAAAAATAATTTCACTACATAGCCGGAGTAGATGAATTTTAACCCTACTAAGCTACAGTAAATATACAACCCCATACTTCGGGGCGGCTTACTAGGACCTCAAAAAAAGACACAAGGTCGAGTAAGGTTAATCCCTCATCTACTCCCAAAAATCCTACCACAACCCTCCGGGTTCAACGTCCATGGCCTCCATCACTGCTTGAAAATTGTTAACCACGACGGGGTGAGAAATTAATCTCGGTGAGCTAACGCCTAAGCCCGGTTATGACGTTGATTCACTCGGACACCCAAAAAAACAGTCACAACAATACAGAGCAGATATTTCAATCACATGCAAGCTTACCCTCTAGGCCACACATAATGCAATGCAAATTCGACTCAACAGTCAACCAACCAAACCAATTCAACTCACTGCAAAGCATCATAGCACTTGCATGCACGGGACACCATACGTAGTTTATTTATTATTAAAACCGACCCGTAGGTCCAAGACACTAGTTAGTTGGTGCTCTCCTGGTAAGACCGGACATTGTCCCTTACTTCCGGCGACGGCTTCTGATAGTCCATGTGACTCCGCTCGACCAACCGGAAGACAATGATTGTCGACACGACACGGAGCTAACGGGAATCCTAAAAAGGCTTCGGCCCATCACAAGCTGCGACCGGCAAACGTACAGCCAGAAGACAATGATTGACGCGCATCCAGCAACCAAAAGACAATGATTGCCAGGACCGATCAACTAGAAGATAATGATCGTCGGAATTATCCCATTATGTGACCACTCGGGCACTTTGACAACTAGCCAATTCATTTCTTGGAATTAAGTCGAATACTCATATTCGCATGTTCAAATACTTGGCCCAAGGCCGTTTTCATGCAAAATCATGCAATTTTATCTCACACATGGTCACATGAATGCGCAATTATATCGACCGACACACCGGGCAATTTGGGGCGATTAACCTCTAATCGGACCCCCACGGCAATCAATAGCCAAATTGGCATTCATAGCCAACAATTCATAAATCCATTAATTAATTGCAGCCGATCGATTATTAATTCCAATTGCGCACTCGTCTCTGACCTATCGCTCGCTCGCGATCAACCAATGCAATTAATCAAATCAATCAATTCTACTCACCAATTAGCCACACACAACCTAGCTAATTGACTAATCTTAACTAATTACGGTCATTTAGCCTAACCCATATTTCTATCAAGCCCGATCATAATTAATCTACCTAAACACTCTAATTAGCTAATTAATCTAATCCGAATGCAATTAGCGTCCCAACCAAGAGTTAGAGGCTAACTCATAATTAAATTAGCTCGGGCGGTCTCAACTCGAGCGGTGGTGACACGAACTCACCTCGGCCCGCGACGACGATCGGCGGCTCACGGCCCGAATCAAACTTCGGGCTTCCAACTTGGTCAAAGGCAGTTGGAAGACTCGGCGACACCTCGAGATAGTGGAACGGGACTTGGGGGTGGCGGCTGATGGCCAAAGCTGGCCATAACAGTGGCGGCCGACGATGAACAGTGCTCGGGCAAAACAAGCCAGCAGCAAAATCAAGGGAAACAGGGCTAATCGGAGGGGTTTCGAGGTGGTCCAAGGTTGGGGAAAGGTTCGGCCAACGTTGGAGGGTCTCGGGGTGGCTGGAGGTGGCGTTGGTGGCGGACGGCCAGAGGCGGCTGAACCATGGCGGATAGAATCAATGCCGAAACAGGGGAATCGGGCCAGAGCAGGGGAGGTGGTTTCGGGGCTCTACGAGTTGCAGCCGGCTTCCAGTGACCTTAGGGAACGGTGAGGGGTCGTGGGTAGTTGTTGGGGCCGGTCGGCGAGTGGCGGAGGGGCGGCGAAGACGGCAGAGCAGCCTCGGGACTCTAGAACAGGGGATCGGGCTACAGAACAGGGCATAACGGTTTGTGAGGGCTGCTCGCGACGGTCCGACGGGGCACGGCGGTGGTCGACGGCTCTGAAGACGATGTAGCATGGCGGGGTCTTGGTTCGGGTGGTGACGTCTCGTGGCGGCCTGAGCAGAAGCGGAGCAGGCACGGTTGGAGGGTGAGCAGAACAGAGCATGGGACGCCGGGCTTCCTCGAGCTCGTCGGACTGCAAACGGCGGAGGTGCGACGGCGGTGGAGTGGTGGTGGCGTCAGACGATGGCTGGCTGCAAGGCGAAAGCGTTCGGCGGTGGAGTCACAAGCTAATGATGGAGAGGGAGCTTCGGTGGGGGTGCTCTTCGGGCAAGAATAGGGAAGAAGAAAACCAGCGAGAGAGAGAGAGAGAGAGAGAGAGAGAGATGGCTGAGTTGACTGGTGGGTGGCAGATTTGACCGAGGTGGGGCCCACCAATCCACTCACCATTAAAACATTTTGTCTCACATGTATTATTAGTGGGGCAAAATGGTAATTTGATAAATCGGGACCGATCAAATTTTTGGCTCAACCGATTGGGAATGAAATTTGGATTTTTATGGGCTAGGTTCGGTCCGGAAAAAGGCTAGGCGCAAGGATTATATAATAATGTATCTATAGACTTCACTTGTAAGTATTACGATCCTCCAATTTAAGTATGTTTTAATGTATGATCTCTATAATAGTACAAATATAATCTCATTTAAAGGTATATCTGATTTATTTTCCTTTTATTCTAAAAAATGCTTTCATAAGAGTATTTAATAACGATAATAATGTATCTATAGACTTCACTTATTTATATTAATCTAAAAATTATTCCTAATTTTTTAAATAGATAAAATTTTCAAGTTTTTGGCTTGTGTTTCTTAATTAAATTCAATTAAATTCGTAAATTAGGAAATTAAAATAGCAAGAATATTAAGCCGATACAACTCAAAATAATTTTCTTTTTTACCATATAGAGATTATAAGCTACAATTGTATGTCTACATTTATAATACAAAAAGTGTATGTAAAAAAGGAAAGAATAATAAGATCAATTTAAATCAATTTTCGAATTCACAATTCATCTCGGAATATCATGATTGACTCCTTGCAATATGCTACCTTTCCATGATTGATCGGGATTGGCATTCAATCCGTATATCTATCAACACTCCCCCTCAAGCTCGTGGCTTATATATATCCAAGATGCCTAGCTTGCTCAACGGATATGCATGTTGTCTCTGACACAAGGCTTTGGTGAAAATATCCGCCGGTTGTTTTGTGGTGTTAATTCCACTTGTCTTGATTATTCCTTCCTGGATTTTTTCTCGGATGAAATGACAGTCCACTTCTATATGCTTTGTCCTCTCGTGAAATATAGGATTCCCTGCTAGTTTGATTGCCACATTGTTGTCACAAAATAAGGTAGTTGGTCCCTTGACTTGAATACCCGGATCTAAGAGAAGTCCTCATAACCAGACTATTTCACACACGCTCTTGGCCATTACCTTGTATTCTGCTTCTACTGATGATAGGGATACAATAGGTTGTTTCTTGGTTTTCCACGAAAGTAGGGATTTTCCTAGTTTAATGCAAAATCCAATAACTAATCTTTGACTCATCGGACATGTGGCATAATTAGTATCGCAATAGTCAGTCATCTCCATATTGCAATCTCGTGATAAAAGAATACCTAATGTCGGTGACTTCTTTAGATATTTCACAACTTTTAGAGCATCATTCATGTGAGATCGCTTGGGTTTTTGCATAAATTGGCTCAAGGTTTGTACCGCAAAACATATATCCGGCTTGGTCATAGTGAGATAAATCGGCTTCCCCACCAACCTCTGATAACTGGATGGATCTTCGAGCAACGAATCATTAATTTCTGATGATATTCCCGCATCATATTCAGCCGTGGTCAACCCGATATTTTGCTCAATAGGAATAACAGCTGGCCTACATCTTGACAATCCGGCCTTTGATATAATCTCCAAGATGAACTTTTGCTGGCTAAGAGAAATTCCAAAATCCGAGCGAGCAATTTCTATGCCTAGCAAGTGCTTGGGTGGTCCCAAGTCTTTGATATGAAAAGTAGAATGCATATATTCTTTCAAGCTTTTTATGGCCAAATCATCATTTCCCATGATAAGGATATCATCCACGTAGATTATCAGATATATACATGACGTACCCTTTTTCCACGTGAACAAGGCGTAGTCATGCTTCAATTGTGTAAAACCCGCTCTGGTGAGAGATGCTGTGAATTTTGCATACCACTGTCGCGAAAGCACGCTTGAGCCCATATAAGGATTTATGGAGACGACACACTCTAGACTCCCCCCTGTCTCAGTAATCCTTCTGGAATGACCATATAGATTTCTTCATCAAGATCGCCATGAAGGAATGCGTTGCGAACATCCTTTTGATGCGGCTCCCGATCACGGATGGCAGCAACGGATAGGAAGGACCCGACAGTGACATCCTTAGCTATAGGAGAAAAAGTTTCATGGTAATCGGGTAATCGAAACCTTCTTTTTGCGTGAACCCTTTGGCAACAAGGCGTGCCTTGTATCGTTCAATTGACCCATCAGCCCTATATTTAATCTTGTACACCCATTTGCACCCAATTGGGTTGCGATGATGGGGTAATGGCGCTATATCCCACGTGTGATTGTCAACTAAGGCTTTTAATTATGCCTCCATAGCCTTCAGCCAACGTGGGTCATGAACGACTTCATGATATGAGGTTGGTTCCCGAACCGTGGAAATATGGTTAACGTAGCACTTATGATCCGGGGATAATTGCTCAAAAGATATGTAGGAAGAAATAGGATATGGAGTACTTGTTGTACAAGATGAATTACATACATAATCCTTAGTCTAGGTGGGGGGATGGATAATCCGGCCCGATCGCCGTAGCGTAACTTCCTCGATCATAGGTGAGAGAGATCTTTCAGATTCTTAGTTATCTGCGATGTCCGAAGAGAAATGTCCTCTAAATAGCAAAACTTCTTCCTCGGCGGGTGGGGTGAAAGTGCCGGTGTGGTTGGTTGAGGGAACGTCATTCTCAATCGTTGGAAAAATAGTTGGTACATTCGTCGGTATAGCCATTTGATAATGCGCTGTTGGCATTAGCTCTTCTTCTAGTAAGAACTTGTTGTTTTGTGAGGACGATTACGTGTCGTCAGTTGAAGATTCCATCTCCTCGAAGGGGAAAACTTCTTCATGAAAGATGACGTCTCTACTGACAAAAAAATCTCCAGAGGAGGGGCCATATATACGATATCCCTTTTGCAAGGTTGGATATCCCATAAATAAACAAGGACGAGCACGTGGATCTAGTTTATCTCGTGGACCCACATTTGTAACATAGTAAAGACACACGAAAGCCTTAATTGGTTTCGGGCTTCCTACCAAAGAGCAGTTCAAAAGGGCTCCTACCACCGAGAACTTGAGTAGGCATGCGATTAATTAAGTAGCCGTGATCACCCCCGAAATTCTCGGGAATGGAGGCTTGGAATTTTAGGGCACAAGCAACTTCAAGAATATGATGATGTTTCCTGTCAACAACACCGTTTTGTTGAGGGGTGTAGGTGCAATTACTCTCATGTAAAATTCCATGGGAAGAGAAAAGATCTTCACAGTCATGATTGAAAATTCTCTTCCATTATCTATTCGAATTTTTTGAATAGATTTTTTGATACTAAGAGAAAGAATTTCAATTTCAAAAAGACTTGATTCTTCGATTGCCTAAGAAATACCCATGTAGCTCGGGAAAAATCATCAACAATTGTAAGGAAAAATTTGGCCCCATCACGGGTCGGGGTATGATATGGGCCCCAAACATCAACATGTATAAGGGCAAAAATACTCATTGTGCGAGTATTGCTTGATGGAAAAGGAATTCTTGATTTTTTTTGCTAGGGGGCAAATTTGACATTGAGGATAGGGATAAGAAGCACTATGCCCAAGACGCTGATGAAGAATGGAAACTTTATTATTGGAATTACATAGTGATTGCCCTTTATGGGAAATATGAGGAAAAGGAAAATTCTTTGGGAATGTAGTCCAGAAATACAACCCTTGAAACTTTACCCAAGCCCATCGGTTTGCCAATCGAAAGGTCCCGAAATAGACGGTTATCAGAATTGAAAAGGACCCGACATGAATTATCCTCACATGCCCTAGAAATAGAAATGAGATTGAATGTAAATCGTGGGACATAGAGGACGTTTCGAAGTGTAATGTGGGGACTGAGTTCAACTATGCCAATTTTTGTAACAGGAGTGGTGTTTCCATCTGGGAGTCGTACGAATGTGGATGAATCATGTTTTTCATAAACAAAGGAATATAGACTATCATCGCAAATAATGTGATCACTAGCCCCTAAATCAATCACCCATGCACTACTCATAATTGAGTTCATCAAGCAATAGGAAATACCGAGAAGCTAGCTTTTTTGTTATCCACTTCTATGAGTTTTAGAGCTCTCATTAGTTGCTAGTATTGTTCATAAGATACCGACTGATTGACCCCAGCAACTTGATGTACCGTTGATTCCTTTGGCCTTTTTTCTTTTCCACTTGGTTTCCCATGGAGCTTCCAGCAAGTTTCCATTATATGGTGTGGGCGCCTGCAAAAATCGCAATATAATTTCCCTTTATTCTTTTGATTTGTGCTACCTGACCACGTGGCAGAATTTTGGCCATCGATTTTGGGGAAAATATGTGCCGACGTGGCATTGCAGGAACCGTCGGATGCGAATGAGAACCGGATAAAACCTGAGCCATTCGATTGCCCAGATGGATCGTGGCCTTCCGCATGACTCGTCAGGCTTTTAGGGTTCCCATTGTGAAACCCGAAAGTGCTCTTCCCTTCTCTTTCGTTCTGCAGTCTTTCGCTTGGTGCCCTCCGTTGCTGGTTTATTTGAGCTCTGAGGATGACACCATCGCTTCCCCTTTCGTAGTCTGAGGAAGCACATCTCTGGCTTTCCTCCTGGATTGCAAGTTGATAAATTCGGCCGAGAGATGGAGGCGGCTCCATCGCAAGGATCTGTGTCCGGAATGCCAGGTACTCATTGTTGAGGATGAGTAGAAAACGTGTCGCTTTTTCCCTTTCCTTGATTTCCTTGTATTGCTTCAAGGTTGCTTCAGGACCATCGAGTTTCTCTTCAACCGCTTCTAGCTCATTCTAGAGCACAGATAGCCTGTTGACGCAGTCTTTAATTGACGAATTTCCTTGCTTCAATTCTGATAATTGCTGAGTAATTGCAAAAATTCTGGCCCGATCGAGCTTCCCGTACATTTCTTTTATGTTTTCCCACATCGTTCGAGAATCTTCTGTTGGGGGCAGACCGGCCGCGACTTCTGAACTTATGCAATTGCCAATCCAAGTGCAGACAAATTGATTGCATTTGTTCTAGAGTCAAGCTTGGCGTTCGTCTACTGGAGTCGGAATGGTTCCATCAAGAAACCCTTCTTTGTCTTTGGTTACGAGCGCCCTTCGAAGTCCCCTTGCCCACATCGAGTAATTCTCTGGAGCGGTGAGTTGCTGGGAAATTAGTTTGAGTTCTTGTCCGTCTGATATACCGATGTACAAGGGATCACCGGGCTCCGAGGCGACTAGTGATGACCAGAAATGGAAACGGCGCGAATCCGGGTCGAGAAGTTGGGTAGGGATGCCCACCCAAACCAGTGCTCCTTAGATCTGTCGATTGACTCGAGAATGCTATTCCGGGTTGTGGTGCCATGTATGGGCTCCGACTCGCATCTACAATATTTGGGTCTGAGGCCTGTCCCGAAACAGGAATTTTGGCCCCAGATTCTATCCCGCCACTTGATCGTGGGCTTCCTTCTGGCTGAAAAACATAGTTTGCAAACACTTGTGGATAGATCATCTGCGGTAGTCCATAGGCCCATGGGTTGTGTGAACCCTAAATTGGCACCCATTGTATAGGCTGCTGCGATGAAGCCTGGAAAGGCATCCACTGAACGGTTTGCGTGGACTGAGCCTGAACTTGTACTGAATCTCCTGTCCGCACTTCTTCAGTAAGTTGCTCCGACTGAGGGACTTCTTCCAGGTTTGTGTTTCCTGTATCTTGATTCCCTTCGGTTGAAGTCGGATTTGTTGCCATGGTATCGATAAGGTAGAAAAAAAGAGGTTTTTCTTGTGGCTTGATTATCTGGATGCTGATTTTCACGCCGGAGTGCTGATGCTGTTTTGCAGGTTAGATTTTGCAACAATAGATTAGGGGATGATGGCGAGGATTAGCACTTTAGGATCAAGGTTTGCGGAAGCTAGGTTTAGGATCATGGAGCGCTCTGATACCACGGAACAAGATGAAGAAGAAGGAGAAGATTTTTTTATATATGTTGGAATTACAATTGTATGTATACATTTATAATACAAAAAGTGTATGTAAAAAAGGAAAGAATAATAAAATCAATTTAAATCAATTTTCGATTCCCAATTCATCCCGGAATATCATGATTGATTCCTTGCAATATGCTGCCTTTCTATGATTGATCGGGATTGGCATTCAATCCGCATATCTGTCAACAGCCGCCTACCCTTCCGCTACAACACTTATCAAAATCATCAATGGCTTGGTACATGCGAGTGCGGCAATCATTGGGCGACAAGTCGGGACTGCACTGTAACAACAAGTAGATTGTACTATTGTTGTCCAGCGACTTCACCTGCCCCGTCGCAAACTTGCGGTTCGAAGAGCCATCGGCTGCTTCATTCACTCCTTCTAGTGCCAAGTTCCACCGTATCGCATGGTTCATGGTGACGTTGCTGACATTGTAATATGAAACGGTAGGATTAGTTTGCAGTATGCCGTAGATCGGAGTGTCCGAGTATCAGACAAAGCACGGCGGCTCTCCGGTTCCCTAGGAGAAAGCTGCCTTTTGGTTGGGGCACTTCACGATCAAATCCTTGACCACGGACCTCACGCAGCTCCCGCAGGTATCCGCCAACGTATTGCCTCGGCAGTAAGTGAGGGCGTAGATGGTGTCTGGGTCCTTGCCTGTGCTCGTGGCGTAGAACCCGTCATGTGCAGCCACGTGGGCGGAGAGGGAGCTGAGGACGGCGCGGCGGTTCTTCTCGTAGGCGCTGCTCGGTGTGAAGTTTCCGGCAGTGTCGTAGCAGTACTGCGCGTGGGATGGGTAGGTTCGGATCAGAACAGTCAGCAAAACGAGGAAATAAAGGGTGGATGATGAGGGGATCATGTTATTCTCTGGTGCTTTTGCAGAACCTTTGCAGTCACGCCATAGATGCGGAGGTGCTGATTCAGAACTTCGAGTGTAAACGCTGAGAAAATCTAGGAAGAAGATGGAGACGGCGAAGCAAGACTGAATAATAAGAAAAATACCGTTCGAATTGCCGTCCCAATGACAGAAAAGAGAAGAAAAAGAATTGCGGTCCCATGAGTTTTGTCCCTTCTAAAGTATCCATGCACTTGCCCGCCGTGACCCCAATCCAAAACTCTTGTATATGTTTGTGGTTCGGCCCGCGCCACGTTTGCGCTCCTTCCTTTTATTCCTTCTTTTATTTATTTTTTAGTAGAATCTAATCTAAATGATGTTTGATATTTTGATTTTAAAAAAATCAGATTTGGATCAAACCGACGTCATTTTGGTCTTGTCCTTCATGTGTTAGCCACGTCAGCATCTTCCGTTAGCCAAGTTGAACGGATTTAATTGAAAGGTTTTTTATCCCACCAAGGTGACAATTTGTAAGATTTTTTTTTTTTTTTGTTGAAGATGTAAGTATTATAGAGCAGATAAAGTACAATAGCTCAGGGGCATCCCCAGTATTACGAATAGAGCTAATAATTCAAAAAGATGGAGGTAGGAAGTCTCCACATAGGAGCCAAAAAATACATTTGTCTAAGAATGTCTAATTTTTTGGTAGTGAAGCTTTACCTCTTATATTTTTACGCACTTTGGCCAAAATAATATGGATGTCAATTGACTTTTTTTGAACTACACCTAAACCCAACTAGCTACAATAGTAAAGAAATGTGTAGTGTACACAGTACTGGACCAGCTAAGCAGTACTTCAGATTGATTATGTCGTATTTCTCCAAACACGTAGATTCTAGCTTATTGTTCACGAAATATCACGGTGGAAGGCCAAGCAATCTCGCTGCGAGACCATCCATGAGGAAGGATTTCGGTCACAACCACCATTTTACCGGGGGTACAGTTCGGTAACCGACATGCCATTGGTCGACGAAGGCAGAGTCCTCCTGGCAGCTTGGTCTGATTCAAGCTCTTCCATTGGGATGCTCAGTCCCCGTGATCTACTTCGGACGAAGAAGGCCGGACGTCGAGGCGATGGCGGAGTAACGGAATTGCTGCTGAGCATGAGAACTACGGTGGCCATGGTGGGTCTAATAGTCGGATCTTCCTGAATGCATAGCAAGCAGATGTGCAGGCATCGAAGCACTTCATCTCTTGAAAATGGATCCACGATAGCTGTGTCCAACACTTGCAAGGGCGTGCCTTCTCTCCATTGATTCCACACCTGCAAGAATAATTCAACGACTCATCATGCAAAGACGTCTGAATCTTGCAAAATGACCATACATGACCTAGGGACAGAAAAATAGTAGCAAGTGTTCTACAGCATTTTCAATTTCACTTGGCGAAATTGCAGAAAATTGCGGTGTAAATATTTGTCGCAGTAGCATGGTGAAACTTACATAACTAGCAAGATATTCACCCCCATTCAATTGGTGGTAGAAGTTATTTCTCTTGCCGCAAATGATCTCTAGAAGTAGTATGCCGAAGCTATAAACATCGGATTTCACTGAGAACTCTCCATGCATTGCGTATTCTGGAGACATGTAACCACTGCAAAAATGAGCATTAGCCACATGTGTATTGCAGATTTAGATTCAGAGCATCCATGAATAGATAGAATGAGTATGCCCAGCATCCAATCACAAAGTCATCTATTCAAAAACTAAGACTTACAATGTCCCCACGATTTTATCTTGTGTTAGCTTGATTTTGATCGACCCCAAAAATCCTTGCCATGCCAAAATCCGAAATCTTTGCGTTCATTTCACTATCTAACAAGATGTTACTGCATTTTAGGTCGCGATGGATGATCCGGAGATGAGAATCTTCATGTAGATAGAGCATTCCTCGAGCGATCCCAGATACTATTTTATAACGTAATGGCCAATCTAGTTGTCTCCTTTTTTCAGGGTCTGCATCGTCGCACCAAATGTCATATAAATGTGCTAGCATATTCATAAGCTCAAGCGAAATTCATCACCCAATACCAAACTATATTTACTCTCATTCATCAAAGGTAGCTTAAAAATAACTATAAGCAGTTGAAAGAACAAAACCCTCTTAATTTCAAGGTTTCGACAGCTAGTGAAAGCTGGAACATTTGATTTCAAGCAAATTATATATTCTCCATATGAGATGCTCGAACTGCAACTTACCAAATAAGAAGTAATCAAGGCTTTTATTTGGCACAAACTCGTAGGCAAGTAGCTTTTCGTCTCCCTCCAAGCAAAATCCGAGCAGTCGTACAAGGTTTCTATGTTGAAGCTTCGCGACTAACAGAACTTCGTTCTTGAATTCTTCATCACCCTGTCTTGAGCTTTGAGATAGCCTCTTCACCGCAATTTGTTGCCCATTAGGAAGTTTACCCTGAAGCATTTTGAATTTGTTGTTTAGTTCCTTATCACAACTTCTTATAAACTAACATACAAAAGCGTTGCATGTTTCTTTTTCTTCAACAGCATTATGTTCAATTCAATTCATACGTAATCTGGATTATTTGTAGCTCATACGCAATAGGTACCTGGAAAACTTCACCAAATCCACCTTCACCCAACTTTTTTTCATGAGAGAAATCATTCGTCGCAGCTTGTATTGTAGCCAATTCAAATTGCAAGGACTCCACAGTGGTAAGTTCGTTTGCACCTACATGACCAAACAAACTCAATTTGATCGTCAAATTACATCGACAGGGTCTCCTAGTGGCATTTGTAGGGTTGCCAGTGCAATCGTTTGGTCATGAAGGAAAAAGAAACAAAATCATCAATAGTATGGTAAACAAAGTTATGAGAATAGGCACTGTCTCATCATCTCTTCTTCATGCTGAGGGTAGTGTTAAGTCTATTAATTGCGGTGCAGATTCTACCAAGCCTTCTTTGGAAGACCGAGATTCTTGCACTGCTGCTTCTAATGACATTCTTACCAATGCTTCAGCTTGAAAATTGTCAGGAGTAGACGCACAAGAGTTGAATGACATGGGGCTGATTTGGTTTTCACCTGATGTACTGAGATTTGGATTCATATTTCGGTTGGCTATAAAAGATAAGGGCACCCATGATAACAATACTCGAAATGAATTTCTGTCCCAGAAGTGCTTTAGAAGAAAAATCCGTTTGGTAAGGCAATTTCTAAAGCAGAAATCCATTTGTTTACGCAATATAAAATATCTACTTCTAAAGTAAATTTCTACTTTGAAGTTATTTTTGCACTAATTTCAGAAGTTAAAAAAAATTACTTTTCTTTCAGAAGTATAAATCTCACACTATCAATATCTCTCTTACTTCGGCCTCTTTTCATTTTCAGCACCTCTCTCTCCCAACCACGCCTTCACCGTCGCCACCCACCGTCATCCACCGCCGGCCACCATGGCCCACCGCCACCGCCACGACCACTACCGCCGCTAGCCACTATTGAGTCATTGTCTCCATCCACCGGAGTAAAAAATAAATAATATTTTTTTATCTTTAAAAAAATAATGCAAATTATTTTATAAAGAAATTTAAAATATTACAAATTAAGTAGAAATTTTTTGGCCACCAATAATAATTTTTCGTAGAAGATTTTGTGTTGATAATATTCTAGAAGTGAAAATTTTCAACCGTTACTAAACGAATTTTTGTTCCGGAAGGAAAAATGTTGTCTTGTTATCAAACGGTTTTCTCTAATCAGAAATCAACTTCCCTAAGCTGCCTACTTTTAGAAGAACTGAAAAATAGTCTGCAAACATTGGCCAAACTCTCTGTTTCTTTTGACATGAAAGCACTGAAATTAGTTCCCATTTGTTCTTTGGATGTAGTTTCACGAAGCAAGTCGGGAAGAGTGCCCTTTGTTGGGAAAGGGTAGCAGAAGTCTAATATTTTATCTTCACCCAAAATATTATCAATAAGGAGCCTAAGTCCGAGCCTATCAATATATTCAATTGGACTCACATTTACTTAAAAGGCTAAGCCTATGAGTTATGGTCTAATTATGATTTAATAACTTTTATCCACCGCATTAATTATCTGATGTGGAACTTCTCTAACACTAACTCATATGTGCATCTTAAGAATCTCCTCCTCACGTGTCAACTCGGTGTTAGGTTTCTCCTCCTAAATTCAAGTATTATTCTGCATCCATTTATCTCAACTTGAATCATCAACGCCCACTTCATCCCTAGTTTCTTTCTCCAAACCAAATCACACCGCATTGGTTACCGGATTCCTTCATGGAAATATCGACTACGATACTATTTGTTGGGAATACGCAGCAGAAGTCCAATACCTTCACCCGGAGAAATCGTCAAGAGGGAGCCTAAGTCTATGTCCATCTATTTATCCAATTGGACCCATATTTACTCAAAAGCGCCAATACATTTTAGACCAACTAGGACATATTAATTGCTCCAAACCATGCTCCACAAGATCAATTATTCGCTGTAGGACTTATTTAATACAATTCGCATGTGTATGTAAGCTTTGTTTTCCAGATAGCGATACTGGTGATTGGGAGTTTGAATTGTCCTTAGGCAGCAGGCTATGAAAGGGAGAGATCTTCATAGGTGTTTGGGGAAATTCTTGTGGAATTGCTGCAACTATTTCATCTAGAAGGCCAAAAACGAGCAGTTACATTCCCAAACTATTCCTTCTGTTGATGTCATTATATATGGTTGTACATAGCTTTGAAGGTTGAAAGAGAATGAAGAATTGGATCTTTCCAATATCGAATTTTGTCTTTGACTCTTGATCGTTGTTGAGTTTTTTTTTTTTTTAATTGGTGGGGGTCATTGAATACAGAGGTGATTAGTTCTAGGGTGAGTTGGTTCCCAATCTAGCATTGAGAACCAGATCGGTCATTTCTGAACTGGCTTGTTTCACTAGCTCATTTTTAAATTTTGGTCGAAATTATATTTGGTATAATAAAATGTAAAAGTTGCATTGTTTTATTCCAAAATTGTCCTTCCTCAAGTGGGTTATGTGATCCTTTTTCCATAGATTTGACATTTCTACAAAGTTCTTAAATATTTCTACCAACGTAAGTAAGATTTTCTCGCAAATATATTTGATGGAAAATCATGACAGCAACATTTTAGGATTCTATAATAACGACACGACTTTTTTGAGGTACATATAAGGAAACAGTAATATGTACCCGTGCATATCCCGAAGCTCATTATTTTTGTTTCGTATAGAGAAATCCTTAACTAATAGTCAACCGCTACTATTGCAAGTAACGGTGACATGTAGGCCACAAGATGTAATATAAAAAGAGGCAACAAGTAACCCACATATCACCACTGGTCTTATGCTAGCAGTCCAACTAGTGGCTCACATACCATCGTTATTAACGGTGACCGCTCAACTAGCAATGCCATTTCGTATATTACTAACAAAAATTGATATTGGTTATTCAATTAATTGTCAATGATATAAAATGTACGTTGGCTTTTAGTATAATTTTAAGGGTAGCATCTACAATTGAGTCCTTACGAACAATAAAGAAGTTTCATGATATGCTCCAATTATATGACATGAAGTATTTTACGAAAAATAAGGGCAAAATAGTCAATTTACCGCTTTTATAATTGACGACTTCATACGTCTCCTCTCCTTTTCTTCGAAGCAAACCACAAGTGAGAAGGAGAAGTGCCATGACACCTCCAACAGGAGCGATGATGGCGATGGTTGTCACGGCTGATTTGTTGCTTTTTCCTGCACACGTACCATTACGTGAATTGAAGCCTGAATTTTGATTTATTTGTTTGCTTCTCATCTTGAGAAATGCCACGGTATAATGAGGTTAATTTAGTTTCCATGCGGTATTTCAATTTAGCAAACTGTGACTCATGGCGGAAAATTGTGAAAAGTAAAAGTCGTAAATGCTTCAAAGGTAATTTATAAAACGGTGTCGTTATTTCCATCCCTATGTGAATGACTAAATCCATCCGATTTTCACTAAAGAGACATAATTGCTCTTAATCCTCGGACAAAAATTCAAAGTGGTGGATCCCGAGTTTATTTTCATTACTGCTTCTTCTTTCCCTATTTTTGTGTCCAAACTAGGAAGTGAATCCGACCTTGTATTACCAAGTGAATTTTTGTGTCATATCACATGTTTTCATCTTTTAGTTTCCAATAAGTGGGTACTACCTAGGAAGGACCACATTCTCCAAAGGCCTTCGTGTCATGTTGGATATCGACATTCGTCCAACACTCCCGGACATGTGATCGATATGTGGTTAATCCTCCGGAAACGCTAGTGACACGTGAGTTGAAGATCCCAGTAGGTCATTTCAACATGTATGAGTGAATTTTAAGCATTTTCAATAAATTAGGAGTCAAAATGTAAATCTATGAAAAATATATATACCTAAATCATATGCCTAGAAATCTCAAAATGAATATACCTAGCCAGTCCCAAAAAAATCTAATCTCGAATCCCTAACATAAGAAGAAGAAGAAGAAAAAGAAGAAGAAGAAACTCATAACTGATATTTTCTTAAAAATATTAATTTAGTATACAACATGTCCCGACGTGTTAGAATTTTTTATTTTGAAAAAAATATCACCATGTAGGCACGTCGTATCGTATTATGTGTCAGTGTCGGTGCTACCTAGGGTATTACCATGAAAAAATCCGAGAAAATTGGACATAATTAACTTTTCAACAACACAGTCAAATTCCAACAAAAAAAAAAAAAAAACAACACGGTCAAATGTTTTTCAATATCTAGTTATGTTGTGCGTATCACCATTAAATTCTTTTATATCGGTCGAGCTTTAGACACTTATAGTGTGTTGACCGGATGAAAGTCCTCATTAAATGTTTGACAAAATAAAATTATAATTACATTTCCCATATACCTTCATGAGGAGGAGGAACTGGGGCCAGTTCAGCTGATGTAACCGGAGGAGGAAGCGGGCCGGGCACGACGGAGGCGTTATAAAAGAGGTGCAACGCGAACCTCACGATGCAGCTCGGAGTACACATCATCCCTCCTACGTGCCCCTCGGGAAGAAGCGGAATCACCGACCGGAGGCACGTGTTACAGTCCCACGGCGTCAAGTCCGGCGTGCACTGTGCCATCGTGTACAGCCTCTCAAGCGTGGTAACATCGGCCGTCGCAATTGCGAATGTCTTTCCCGACGCCCTCCAGGCGACGTCTTTGATGGTGTTTCCGAAAACTTGCACCAACTTGGCCGGGTCAGTGATGTTCCCGGTGATGTTCCTCAGTAATAAAGCAGGCACTTCTTCCACGACCGAGAAGATGGACTGGTTCGAGTACCTCAACAGGCACTCCTCGTACCAGATCGCAGAGACTCGCTGGTTGGGGCATCTCTGGAGGATATCCTTCTTTCCGGTGGTGACGCAGTCGCTGCACGTGGTGGCACTGACGTCGCCGCGGCAGAGGAAGAGCCCGTAGGCCTTGTCAGGAGGGTTTTGGCCGGCAGTGGCATTGGCGAAGCCGCCGGCGTTGTTGGTGGCGGCGGCAGCAGCGGCGGAGGAGGAGAGGGAAGAGAGGAGGGCGTTGAGGTTGGATTGGTAGGTGGAATTGATAGCGAAGAGGGTGGCGTTTGGGCAGTAATGCCATAGATACAAAGGTGCTGATTCAGAACGTTGAGGATAAACGCTGAGAAGAATGAGGAGGAGGAAGGAAAGAGAGACGGAGAAGGCGAAGCAAGACTTCATGGTTGGATTCACGATTGTATTATCTGCTAAAGCTTAGATCTGCAAAGAGTTAAAAGGAAACAATAATGTTTTTTGCTCTTTTTATAATCAGGATTTTTCACGGACTATTTCTTGAAGTAGTGATGATTTTGCCAATATGACCAAGTAAGTCCCAAAAGGGAAACAATAATATTGGAATTGCCGTCCGACATAAGTTCTTTTTTCCATTCTACAATTTCCACGCACACGCACGCCACGACTCTCTCGTCGAAAAGTCTCGCGTAACTTTTACGACGGATGTGTAGTTTGTATTTTCACTTAATTAATTAAACAAATTCGAAAGCAAATATCTATGACCACTTGTGGTGCGGAGGATCGGTCCCACCCACTCCTGACTGAAATCGAACAAAATTTGTCGATTTTCTAAACCCCATTCTTGCGACGGCTTGAATGACGGATTATTCTTTTTCCGGACTCTGTTTCTGGCAAAAAAAAAATGGATATTGCTATTTATATTCTTTGAACAAATATGAGATAAGAAACGCGTTTGACAATGACATAAAGTTTATGTTTTTTGACATGCGCGCTTTATTCTGTTGATTGCGGGTTGACAGGATAGTCACTCCCATCCGCATGCATTCCTAAATTTAGGATTCGTACTCCATACTCATCCGCATGAAATCCCAAGATTAAAAAATTCATTCAATTTAGATACCGAAAAGGCGTCAATTACGATAATTGGCGTAACTAAGTCCCCGATCCCATTTTTCTGGTTTTCGTAGAATCGAATAAAGACTCCCGACTATTCGATAGAATTTTCCAATCATACCCTTCAAGAAATTATTGATAGTGACTCCGAGGCATGCACACGTAACACATGTCACTAAATCATACTAAAAGGTCGACCTTATTTTGAATTCCTCCTCCGTTGCGATTTGGGTAATGGACTTTGGGAAGAGCCCGCGTCCGAAATCCATAGACAGCCGGACGAGGACGACCCATTAACCCTTGAGAGCATACGAACCTCGAGAGTATCGCGGCTGACCGGCGACTCCACTGGGGATTTACTAAACCTTTAGAGGGCTTCAGACGAGAAAACAGTGATGTCAAGGCTGATGCGGCGATAGTGTTGAGACCGATGCGGGCTCGTTATAAATGGTAGAGGCAGCGGCGAGGATTTGAGCAAAACCGCAGGGGGAGCTGAGTCCCAAGGGCGCTGCAAAAAAAATCGAGGCTGGTCGAAGGACGCCGGCTGTTGAAGGTCGTTGGGACTGAGCGGAGGGATGTTGCAAAACCGTCGGGACGAAGAGATGGAGTCATCAGGACCGGGCCGGAGGACGTCGATGAGATCAAGTTTTTGGTGAAAGCTCTTTTTCGTCTAGACTCCACATGATTTTTTTTAAAATTTTCCCCTGTCAGCCCCACCCCCACGCCAACCCCCACAGCCCCACTCCTCCGCCCCCGCGCCGCCCCCCCCCTCGTTTTCCGTGTAGAACAAGACCTCCGTTTGTGCGCAAGGGTGGGACTCACTCGTGGAAAAAATTGATTTCCCTTTTTGCCCGTTGATCATGGATCTCTCTTCATTGACATTGACTTTCCCTTTACTTCAAGGGAATATCCTTTCTTGACCGATTGAGCCTTCCCATGTCAGACCATTTCCAACTCATTCACGCGCCATTTCATTCCTCGAGATAAATCTTGATTGATTTTTCTCTTGTTCTTTTCTTGATCCACGCCCATGGACACGTATAAATATCTTTTTCACTGCTGTCCTTCCCAAAATATATTATGCTCATCTGTCGAAGCGAAATCTGGTGATATCCTTGCTTTTTGTCTTCTTTTCTTTCCCACGTTGACTCCTCTGATCTCCACTTGCTTCCTTTGAGCCGCGAATGCACCTGTCCTTCTTTGATTTCTTTCTTGTTTTGTTCATGGTCACCACCAATCACGAGCACGAACCTCGATTGCTCAAAGAAAAATCAACTTATAACCCTCATGCTGACTAAACAATTTTTTTTTCAATTATACACTTTCCTCCCGAAATCTTCCTTTTGCAGTGAATAAGTTCAATGAATTTCAACTAAGGTTTATCATTGGACCAATTTCCCATATGAATTTCGGCACTCGTAACGTGCATGGGCATGATTAAATTTTCTCTCACTTTGGGCTTAGTAACTTGTCAATGAAGTTCACGTGAACTGTATCCACCACCACCGATCAAATTAAAATATAAATGAGATGCATGCAGAAATTAAATTGATCTAAATGCGAACTATGTGTCATTCTTCAATTTTATATGCAAAATTTGATATCCTAAAAAGGTAGTCAAAATTTAGGTGTCAACATTGACCCTTATCATATCATGATGACATAAGCACTCGTGATTTTGATCCCATACGGAGTCACAATAACGTAGCTCTTGTGGTGTTGGCTCATTTTAACCAAATCATAACGACATAGCTCTTATGGTCTTGGCCCCCTTTTGCCAAATCATGATGACATATGCACTCGTGATCTTGGTCTTTTTATCAAGTCACAACGAGGTACGTTCTTGTGATCTTGATTATCTTTTTTTCGACTCACAATGACATAGCTCTTGTGAGCTCGAAAAACATATTTTTCAAATTTTACATATATCTTGCGTTGTCCCGCATTAGAGGAAAACCTCTGATAATGGATAAGACCCCGGTACCTCGAGATCCCCTTGTGTTGTTGGTCCTTTCGATTCACAACGACGTAGCTCTTGTGATCTCGAAACACTTTTCAATTTTACACATATCTTGTGCCGTCTCGCATCGGGGAGAAGTCCCCGATAATAGTTGGGCTTAGTACCTTAAGAACCTTGCATCTGCAGGAAGCTTGGAGATTAAGGAAACAATCATCAGCTTATGAGGTATCCGGTAAAATAGGTATTCTTGTATGCTATTCATGTACAGATTTCTCTAACATGGAAAAAAGAGAAATGTTGGCACATGTTATTTGCGATCTTGCATATCATGCATCATTTCATTGCATAAAAAATGGGATTAAAACTCCCGTAAAAAAGAACATTCATCATTTATATTGTCAAAATTTAGGGTTCAATTTTGCCTTTGAGCGAAACCTTTACGAGCCTCCACTCAAAAAAAGGCAGCTATTGACATCGAAATTTTGACTATCTTTTATTTTTAGCATTTATATATTTGCATAAAAATTAGGGACTAATCTTAATCCCTACCAAAAATAATTAAATCATTTTTGGTACGCATTAGTTCAACTTTTGCTTGCATTGCATTCGCATATTTATCGGACCGTTGGTGAATGGACAAATGAAAGTCGTCAGTTTTGTGAAAAAAAAAAAAAAGGATGATGGCTGACGAGTCCTCTTGTTACGGGCAAAACCGATCGTCCTGCTTTAGATGCGTGGGATTCTAACCGAGAGGGAAAGGGACACCAAATTCTCTCTCTTCGTTGAACACCTCCACTTGAATTCTTCGGCAGCAAAAGAAGAGAGAGCTACGTGAAAAGAAAAGAACATTGCAGAAAAATAGCGGGATTGGCTGAAAAGATGAAATGGGGGAACAAGGTCAAATGAAAAGAAAGTGGGGGCCTCCATTCGTTCACAATCGATGGCAAAAGCCAAGAAGAAGTGGAACACACGGTGGAAAAGGAGGATCCCGGAGCAATTTTCGGGAGAAGACGATAACTCATCCGGAGGAGATTCGATAGCAAAAGCTAAGTCCCTCTTTACTTTCTCTGGTTTCAATTCCGGTTCAATCATACGCGCTGATTTTTCTTCCTTCTCCCCTTTTTCCTACTCACCAGAAAGCAATACAATCTCTGATGCCCAGAAGAGGAAGAGGAAGAGATCTCTCGATTTTAGCTCTTGCGGCAAAAAAGCGAAGTAAAACAAGAGTTCAACCAACTCCAATCGAAGCTAAGTCCTCTTCTTATTTTGAGATTTTTAAATGCAAATGAGCACGGATTTTCTATATTGACTTTCGCTATGTTTACTTAGGATACAGCTTCACTCAGTGTCCTTGTGCAACTAGACGAGCTTTGAAGCGTTCGATAGTTCCATCGGATTTTTCCTTAATCTTAAAAACCCATTTACAACCGACTAAGTTTTTAGAAGGGTTGGGTGGTACAAGATCCCACGTGTGATTAGTGACCAAGGCATTAAATTCATCTGCCATGGCTGCTTTCCAACGTGAGTCAAGAATGGCCTTAGAATAGCAAGTCGGTGTCTCTTCATGAAAAGAATTAGAGAGATTAAAAATTTTTCTGGGTTTAGATATTCCAGATTTAGCACGAGTTTGCATAGGATGAGTGGGAAGAGAAGATACAGAAGTAGAGGAGCTAGCTAGAGATGTAGAAAGGATTTGTGAATCTGATGTAGGAGGAATCTCGTCGGAAGTAGAGTTAGGCTGGGACACAGAGAGTGGGTTCGAGAACGGGTTGCTTCCGGTGATCTACGTGTTCGCTACGTGCCTATTGCGGATCAGCTGGCTGACATATTTACAAAGGGGTTACCTAGTCTGCGTCATGCGCTATTGAGATCCAATCTCTCGGTTGTTACACCTACTTCGGATTGAGGGGGAGTATTATCGTGTAATTATATGTATATTGGGGTATTTCTGTAATTGTGTTTATTTATACCCTTATTGTAATTAGTCACTCATATAAATACATGTTATACAACCCTAGTTTGGGTTGAGCCATCATAAACACTCTGGCGTTATTTCTCTCTGACTCTAAACATCTTCACCTGTCTGAGGCCAAGCATCGCCTATTGCGCTATCGACAAGCAAGCCCGACAACGAATATCACTTTCATTGTCGTTAACGAAAACCGAGACATCATGCGACGTGCTACCAATCGGAGGAGCCGCAAAGCGTCGCCAAGCAGTCTTTCTTGTGAACGTCGATGAAGGCTACTGTCCTTTGACTACCATTGGTCTTGTCACCCTTGACAGCGTTGCCATTCTTTCATTAGCCTTGGTTACTTGATGGTCCGATCAAGAAGACTCGTCGATCCCATCGATGAGGGTTGCAAAGCAGATTCCGTCGGGCCTTGGTGCATTATAATAGGTTGTTGTCCTTTGGTCTGGTACTAATTCATATTGTTCTAGTCACCGTAGTGCGGCTCGCAAGTGATACCCGAAGAAATATGGAGATCAAATAAAAGGAGATTCCATGAACTCTCTCAACAGTAGTTGTTGATCTTCAATCTGGATCTCACCAATTGGTGGGACATCAGACCAATCGAATCTATATATCAAAAGGAGTCCACGTTGTTGAATGGTTGTTTGAGTCTTCATGAACAATCATACTGAAGGGTCCACTTTCCATTGATTTGTAGCTTTGTAAATCCTTGTCATGAGTGGGCTTTTGTCTTGGATGTGCAGATTCGTTTAATTATTGCAGGGATTTCTATCAGACCTATGAGTATCCACCAAGCCGGCCTCTTCCGCAAGTCGTCCCCGTTCACCGTGATCCGCCGAGTTTCAGATGTTGGAAAACAAATCGAAAATTTGACTATCTTATCTCGAATATTCTGGATAGTTTGTTATTTAATCTGAAAATTTTGAAAAAATTCAAAAAAAAAAAATTGCTTCTTTCAACTGCACCTTTGAACTTCATATCAAAATCCATCAATATTGTCAAATCGGACATTCTTCATGAAAATGGTATCGAAATGGCATTAATTGAAAATTAATGTAACCAAGTCCCTAGATTCAAAATATCTGGTTCCTAATCAATCTACCAAAAATTATTAATGGTGACTTCAATATAAACCCTTGCATGAAATTGAAATTAAGTTGCGATTTTGTAGAGCTTGGGAGAGCTCGAACTAGGTTAATTAATCTAATTAATTAATCCGGTAATCCATTAATCTAAAATTGGAATCTCTTTTTTTTAGGTCGAGATAGGTGTTTTGATACAAATTGCTTTGCATCATATTGCATTGTGATGATCACGACACATTGCACACAACTGCGGTTAAACCCCGACTGCGACCACCTATAGGTTTACCTTAGATAGAAAAATGGTGTGAAAGAATCATGTGTTTGATGGCACTTGAGACTTACGTATTCGTTTCCGCTCATGATCCCGATTGGCATTTTTACCCCTCTTGGGTGGATATTCTTGAGGGTGAATCTACTATATCTATATCGTGGGAGACTTGGCCTTAGGTTCCAAACCCAATCTTTTGATTTTTAGTGTGTTATCCTCACTTGTCTCATGCGCATTTCTTTGGATGGTTGGTATACCTAAAATCACAAAAAAAAAAATCGGCAAGTTCGGTTGGTAAGATTTTTCTATCCCTCAAACTTGTTTACAGTTTATATCGTGTTTTTGAAATATTCAACTCATTACACATCTTAAATGTGATCATTACATTCATTACATTTGAATAGTTCTGATGATGGGAATGAATGCCATTTGAAGGGTAGATAGAGATGTTTTCTCCCAGTATTCTGGATGTGAAGGCAAAGATAGTACCATTCCTTTACGAGCACAAGGTGGTCAAGAAGAATGCTCCTTTGTCCTCGAGCAACCTCATCCGAGAGTCGAAAATGCCCCTTTGTCAGCCTACTCCCCAAAACAATTTCTACTACAATCGGATTTTGTTGGAGATACGTCCGAGAAAATCGATCTTGCGGAATCGGAACTGATGCCTTTCGAGAGATGAGACATGCATCACCATGATTGGAGTTTCCTTGATGACGAGCTTACTATCGCAATCGACCGGTTCAACGTTGATGGAACTCCGAATTTGTAACCCATATGAAGCTTGAGCCGTTGATTATGGGCCCTCAAAACATCTCTCTTATGTACCTAATTCAGGGCACTACATGCCAATCCTTGAAAATTGCAAATGAGAGGAGAAAGGCTATAATTTCACGAGATAAAAAAAGGAGGAAAATAAAATCTTACATTTATTGTTCCATAGTTAATTTTGTTATAGATCTTTCAATCATGTTAATTTACTCCCAAATCTTTTGACAACTTATCAACTTAATCACAAACATTTCAATTGTATCAATTTAGTCACATACCTTTCGAGGATCTGCTAATTTAGTTATAAACATTATAACGAATTACCAATATAGTTTTTCCTACTAATGTTTTTTGAAAATCACATATGTGACAATCCAAGTAGCCCCGATCATCCTATGTGTCATTGTCGGTCCTCATATAGATGATTTTTTTTAGTTTTTAATTTTTCATTCTTCTTTTCTTTTCTTTATTTTTTTCTTCACAAGGCCATCGACTTCTATTCGAGGGCTGCGAAGCCTTTGTGGTCTATAGTGAGGGCGTCGCGGCCCTCACCTGCCCTCACTATGGCCCAAGAGGGCCACAATGTCCTCTCCTCACCAGTTTTGATGCGAGTTGTGGCCGCAAGGGCATAAGTTCTCTCGGCCCTTGTGGCTACAACTTGGACGGCGGAAGGGTAGGTGGATGGCAGATTGGCGGACAACGAACTAGCGGATCGGCGGATGGCGACCGGAGAACTAGAGATTGGTGGGTCGGTAAACGGGTCTACGACAATTGAGACGCAAGAGAGAAGGAGTGAGCGATGAGAAGGATTCTTATTTATTACATCTGTTCCGGAAACAGAGAACCTTATCATTTTTGCTCCAAATTTATTTCCGGAACAAATTTATGTTCCGTAAATAGAAAAATAAAATTGCATTATGAAACGAATTTATATTCCAAACCTATTCTATTAACAGATTTGGAACAAAAATAGAGAAACCGAATGATTATCATTCACGCCCTAGCCATGAAGTATAAACCCGCCTACCATCCACACTAGAATAAATGAAGTTTTCCGCAAAAAACTGCTAGTAGAGGAAGACCTCCTAAGGATAAAAGACATAGGGCTAGGGAAAAAGCCAAAAAAGGATCTTTCATGTATAATCAAAGATAATCTCGAATGTTATCTGTTTTGATACATTGACCAAATAATACAATTCAAGAAAAAGTTCCTAGATTAATGGAGATATAAAATAACATACAAGTTATCATGCTCGCATATCCACCATTTGAGTCTCTAATAATTATTCTGTCACTCCCCGCACCCATCGGGCACGTCAATATCCCTTCTTGATTGTTTATTTGTGACGTCCCAAGACGCGTCACCAACCCATTTAAAATTTTCTTTCCTTTAATTAAGCGCATGCGGAACGTGTTGCTTCCCCGGACACTATTAAAAGCAATAGGGACAACAAGCATGCAACCAACAATCAACAGTAGCAAAAATAATTTTATTTATTTATCTCGTTAACCCTGGGAAGTACGTTTACACATATAAGCCCCACTTCAGGGCTACTTCCTACAACCCTCAAAAGTACTAGATCAAGGTTAAGTTAACACTACTTTCAGCTACTCCAAAAGAGATCCACATCCTTTTCAAAGCCGGATCGCTCTCCCAAGCTAAAGGCCTAAAAAAATGGTTAACAACAACGAGTGAGATATAAAATTTCCGTGAGTCAACACCTAAGTCCGAGTAGGGTGCTGATTCACTCGGGGCGGCCTAAACATACAAGTCAATGTTGATAACGGACCAATAGCGTGTGACTCTCGCAACGCTATAGCTACCACATGATCAAGCGCAACTCAACAATTAACCATCAATCACATGCCAATTTATCCCTCCTTTGCTCACATATTATATAGTACTCAATATGGCATTCGACCACACACAAATCAATGCTCATAACCAGAATACTATCACAACTTTTATGCAAATATGCAATAAATAAATGGGACGTGATCAAACATGCGGTAAATAAATTACATGTGATCACCTACACACAATTCAATCACCATCCTTGAAAGTTGCCAATCAATTTATTACATAAGCCAATTTATATGGCTATTCCCAATATCGACATCATAAATTCAAGTATAGAACGATCAAAGACGAGTATTAAAACTACACAATAATATTAGCAAAATAATAAATTGATAGCTTATCATCCAAACCTGGATAGCTTATCGCCCAAACCTCGATAGCTTATCATCCAAACCTCAATAGCATATCGTCCAAACCGATAGCTTATCGACCAAGGTTAATTAACCCAACCATGATTAACAAAAAGTAATTATGGTTAACATAAATTAACTACAATTAATGAAAAGTAACTACGGTTAGCAAAAAGTAACTATAGTTAATTAAAAGTAACTACGGTTACTTTAACTAACCAAGGTTAACTAACCCAACCGCAATCAACTAGCCCAACCGTGGTCAGTTAACTTAATCCAACCATCATTAACTAAACTAACCCACAATTAAATTAAACTAATTTATCCATAAACGTAATTAACGACCTAATCGGAGATTAGGAGTTAACTCACCCGATTGCAAATTCGAGAACACCGGCGGGATGACGGCGGCGAGGGCTACGTGTGGCTTGGTCTAAAATCAACATGGAACCACCGAGGACCACCGAACAGCATCTACAAAGACCCGATTGTGCTGGTTTTGCTTGACGGAGCTCAAATCGAAGCAAGAACGGACTGGGTCTCACCAACCAGCTTCTGTTCTTCCCAAATTCACAAAAATCCAACAGTTTCTTTGATAATCATCCCTCAGATCTAAGTTTCCCTCGATCTTACGGTCATGTAGGAGAAAACGGAGCTCAATTAGCCCTCCGGACGAGCTCAAACGAGCGATTTCTTCTCGGGCGCGCGCAGAAATCGAGAAAGAGAGGGTGCTCGGGATGGGGGAAGATTGCTCGCGAAAATGGAGGGGAACAGAGGAGAGAAAGAGAGTCACGGCCAAGCTTGGGGAAGAAGAAGAAAAGGTGAGGGCCATGGGTCAAATCTCCATTAATGTTTTCATCTTATAAGAATAATATATAGGGGCAATTTGGTAATTTCACAAGCAAGGGTAGGTTAGTCATTTGGCACAAATGATTGAGGGTACTTTGGTAATTTAGCATCAAGGGCAAAATGATAATTTTGCAAAGGGATAAAATGGTCATTTCAAGGCAAAAGGGCAAAATAGTAAATTTACCTTTTAGGGCAAAATGGTAAATTCATTTCTAAGGTTCGGCCAAGATTAAGCTCGGGCATGAATTGTCTCGGAACTTCGATTTGACGACTCAATTATCCCGGCTTGATTTCCTTTTGTCCAATGCCTTAAGGTTATCCAATACCTTTTTCGGTTCGATAAATCAACGTCCAACGATTGTCCCTTAATCCTCGAAAATCCAATATTATCAACCAAACTGCAATTTGTAGTTAAAATCCATCAAATTCATTTATCTTATAGATGTCGAATTTTCAGGATGTCACATATTCCAATAATTTCATACCCGATTTGACCTATGGATGAATATGCAAGCATAAGTAAAAGAATTTCATTCATCTATTTTTGTAAGAAGTATAAGCGGTTATTTTTCTTATTTTCGTGAAACGAACCGACCTAGCTTACTCGAAATCGTACTAAAGCTTTGTAGCTTGGTGAGATAACGAATTTGTGGCCCAAAAAATTCGTGAGATAAGGGTTTTAATTGCAAAGGGAAAGAAGTGACACTTATAAATTGAAAAATTAACTTTTTTAATTACTTAAATAGAAAATTATCCAAAAAATGTAAAAAGAAAATCTTAAATCAATTGCTCTTTTTCCAATTCAGTTCTAAACATTTTAATTTTGTCAATTCAGTAATAAATTTTTAGAATTTGTATCAATTTAGTCTTAAATCTTTTGTATTTGTGCCAATTTAGTCCATTCGTCTAACTTGACCGGGTGGCACCGCCGCAGATAATTTTTAATAATATTTTGAAATTTATTTCAAATTAATTTGTTTTTTTTTTCATTTCTTCTTCCTCGAGCTAGTCGCCGGCAACTTGCCTACCTTAAACAAGGCTCGGCCCCACCAATCACCGACGGTCACGCCTCGCCCAATCACCGAGATCAAACGTAGTTGGTTTGAATTAGTCCTAAGCTCCAATCATTGTCTATCTGTTGATTCATCAACTTTAAAGCAAATACCTTAGAATTAATGGCCTACACGGAAAACTTTTGCTCGGGAAAACCGTTGAGGGAACAAGCCAAGAAATTTCCAGGCCTAAATCCGGCCCGGGTGAGGCTCAACCCCGCTGGCCACCGGCAAAAGCGAGCCTTGCTGTCACCGGACAAGGTCAGCCTCGCCCAAGACATTTGAGGAGGCCGACCACGCTAGTCGCCGCCCGTTGCTCTTCGATAACCGTAGAAATTTTATTCGAAAATATAAATTTTGTATTGTTATCAAATGCGTTTCTTCGTTCGAAAACTTATCTGGAGAATATATATATATATATATATATATATATATATCCCTTATGGTATCAGAGCCAAGGGAGAGGAATAATAATTAGTGTGTCTTTTGAGTGAAGTTTTATATAAATTTTGTGGAAAAATCCCTTGAAAGGGGATACCTCCGGTATACCACTGTGGTCCCAGCAGAGGTGCGTAAAATCGATGGTCGGCGGGGTTTTTGAGGAACTAATCAAGTGATTGGGAAACATTATTTATATAAGATGAATCTTTTAAGACGTACTAATTCTTCTTCTTCGGGTTCGAGATCTGAGGTTTCTCGGACCGAAGGACCCTTGCATAGAGAACAAATTACTATTGAAGATTTTAATAAATCAATAAAAAATTGGAAAATACCTAAAGTTTGTTATGACCAAATTTATGAACAATCTTCATTTCGTAAGATTTTTAAATCTCCCGACTATGTGATTACAAGCGAGGAACGTGACATTCCTCTCAACTCTACCTATTCTTTGATTCCGCTTTTGAATAAAGACTCAGTTAAAAAACATGCTAAAAAAATATAATTACTTAGATTTTGGTGTGGTTCAGGTGGGCATTAAACCACTTTTGAAGGAAGGTTTAAACACCTCTATTTTACTTGTTTTATGAGATTCTAGACTTTTACGTTATGAAGACTCTATACTTGCAACTATTGAGACTTCTTTGTGTAATGGACCAATTCATTTTGATTGCTTTCCAAACTTTTCTGTTTCTCTAAGAGATAAGAACATTTTGAAGTCACTTGTTTTGCAAATTAAAACCCATAATTATGCGATAGATGATGGTTCAATTCCGCTTTCTCTCATTTATAAAGTTCACTACAAAGCAATGAGTTCTGCTTTTGACGTTCACTCTTTAAACTCAGCCCCTAAAGGTGAAACCCTTCTTTTGACAATTGATATTAAAAAATAAAACTGTATAATTCCAAAATCCATTTCTTGGAATGATGTTATTTTGCTAGAATAATGGGAAATCGAAAACCCGTTACCACGTCCCATTATCCGAAACGAAAATTCGACAAACATCATCCAACATCCTGAAGGAAGAGTGACTATCCAATTTCCTCGAAGATCTTTTGATTTCACATCTCACATCTCTTCAAGACCTTCTTTCTCTTCTTCCTCTTCTCGAAGGTCTATAGATTTACGACCAAATCTACCTCCTGTTATTACTATCCCAGTATGCGGTGAAGGTGATTCCATTTCTCAAGCACAAGGACATGCAACTCCAAGTGCTCCCCCTTTAAATTCTGATTTAAATATTAGCGATCTTGATACAAGCTCGGGAATCGCAAGACCTGTTTATCAACAACGGGATCCAAGATCTCCTGAACCCACTCCTTCTCAAATAGAGCAAGACGAAGACCCCGAAATCCACGTTTTAGAAAAAGATTTTGAACCGGATCAGATTCTTTTAAACAAAGAATTTAATTCTGAATTCAACACTGAAATCAAAAACTGGTTTTTTGACAAATTTAAAAGACAAGCTAAACAAATCAAAGACCAATATTATGAATTCCTAGGACAACTGGGAGAGCATATGTTTTTCTTTGATAGGTTTGAAAACCATTTTCTTGAACAAAGAGAAGTTTTTAATATAAATAAAACTTTTAAATGGAGATTAGATGATGGTCATGAGATCGAATCTAATCACCCCCCTTTGAGAAAAATTAATATTAATTTCAGAAGTCAAACAATTCCTACTGCACCTTTTAAAAAACCTTGTGACGATGACAAAGATTTCAAAGCAAAAAAGGAATTCAAAAAAATTATTGAACAGAATAATTTTGCTAACCAACATATCCACTTGATAGGAGAACAATTGAATAGGATCGAAACGACTCTCGATTCAACAATCTCTTCTTGTTCATTTTCTAATCCTATCCAGCCTGTTTCTACCACTTTTTCATCTTTAAATCTAAAACAACCTCTTTTTAAGAATTTTGAAATGCCCATAAAATTCTGGAAAGAATTTTATGAAGCCCTTCAAGAAAAAAGGAATTTCTTTTTAAGAGAAAAAGAAAGGAAGCAAAAGGCTGTAGACTTTCCTGTTCTCCAACCAGTCTTGAGTACACCAAAAGTTGAAAAACCTATAACAATTTCTACTCCCAAAGAAGTTGCCGTCTTAGACTGTGATCAAGTTTCTGAAATTTTTGATACTCTGAAAATTTCTGCTCTAGATTCCGAAGATACTCCTCGGATCAACAGGATATCTTGGAGAGAGCCCCAGAAACTTTACTATTCACGTGCCACTCCTCCCGATCTCATCAAAGAAGAATCCTTCACTAGGATCCAGAACAAATATTCTTCTGACGCGATTTACGAATGGAACATCGATGGCGTTTAAGAAGCAAATTTAATTCAAGTTTTGAATCAAATGGTTATGCTTGCAACTACCTACAAGACCGTTCTCGACACTACGGATCAACAAGTTACTTTTATGATTATCGTTGGTTTTTCAGGAATTTTAAAAGGTTGGTGGGATGATTATCTCACAGAAGACCAAAGCAATCAAATTTTTGAATGCAATCAAAACCGATGAAAACGGTCAAACTGTTTTTGATGATCAAGGACAACAAGTCCAAGATGTTGTTTCTACTTTAATTTATTCGATTTCTCAACATTTTATTGGTGATCCTTCGTAGGTCCGAGATCACAACCAGGATCTTATTTCTAATTTAAAATGTAGATCCTTAGGAGAATTCAGATAGTACAAGGACGAATTCTTTCAACGTGTTTTGCTCCGACCAGGCTGCAATCAACCATTACGGAAAGAGAAATTCCTTGCCGGACTCCCCATTCTCATCGGAAACCAAGTCCGAAAACGAATACGAGAACAGTTTGGTGAAGAAATACCTTTTAACATCCTTTCTTATGGCGAACTTGTTTCTTATGTTTTTAAAACTGGGTCCGAGATGTGTAATAATATTAAGCTACAAAAACAGCTTAAGAAAGAAAAATCTCTTGGAAACAAGGGATTGGGAGATTTTTGCTGACAATATGATCTCTCTTATGACTTTTCTTCAAAAAAGAACTCGAAGTGCAAAGGAAATTGCCCCCCCCCGGCGAGAAAAACGAACAAAAGAAAAAGAGAAATTTTGTTAGAAAATCCAATAAATTTTCTAAAAGGAAAAATTTAGACTCAAAAACACAAGTGATGAAAAAGGATTTCTCCAATTTTACTTGTTTTAACTGCAGAAAAAAGGGACATACCCGCAGATTTTGTAAAGTATTCAAAAAAATTAATGAGTTGGAATTGGACGAAGAAACTCTTGATCGATTAAACCAACTCATGATTGATTCTAAAAGTGAGACTTCTAATTTCTCCGAGCAAAAGGAAGAGGACGATGGTCTCCAATTTGATGAATTAGCAAATCTTTTTGACTACGAACCCGAGAATCCTGAAAAGGATTCAAAGGATATTTGTGTTCTGACTAAGGATGAAGAAGAAATTCTAGATAAAATTGAAAACCTTTCCGATTCTGAGTTAGCCATGAATCGTTTACAAAAAACAAAAATTTCTACTTCCAGACCTTTTGAGAATCCTTACAATCTAACCGATATTTTGAATAGAGGAAAGAAACAATTTTCTCGACCAACAAATTCAAATGATCTGCAGTTTGAGATAAATGAATTAAAAAAGGAAATTCGTTTTCTCAAAATCAATCAAATTGAGCAGCATCAGCAATTTTGGAATTCAAAAGACAAATTTTGAAAAGAAAAGAAAATGAAAAGGAGGAAACAGATCCTTCATCTTTTCTTCACTTACTTTCTGAAGTTACTTCAAAAAAATGGATTATTAATATTTCTATTAAAATTCATGATTTTGTGTTAAATACTACAGCTCTTTTTTACACAGGTGCAAACTTAAATTGTATCCGTGAAGGTCTAATTCCAACGAAATATTTTGACAAAACTACTGAAGCCCTAAAAACTACTTTAGGTGGCCATTTAAACATTAAATATAAACTCCCAAAGGTTTTAGTCATTAAAGATAATATTTCTTTAAAGACGTCCTTCTCACTTGCTAAGGATTTAAAACAAAATGTTATTCTCGGAACTCCTTTTATAACTCTTATTCAACCATTCATGGTTTCTCGGGAAGGAATTGAGACAAACATTTTGAGTAATAAAATTACTTTTCATTTTATTTCCAAACCTTAGACGAGGAATTTAAATGTTTTACGGGAACAGTCTATCAAGGAGTTAATTGTCTCATTCGAGGTAAAGAGTCTCATCTTTTATTTTTAAAAGAAGAACTGGAGTATAAAAGGATTGAGCAGCGGTTAGTTCATCCTAATATACAAAAGAAAATTCTTCTTTTAGAAAATAAATTAAAAATGGAAGTCTGTTCATCTCTTCCTAACGCCTTACGGAATAGGAAAAAGCATATTGTTGATTTACCTTACAAGCCTGATTTTTCTAAAAAAAAATATTCCGACAAAGGCAAGGCCTTCACAGATGAATTCTGAACTTTTGACTTTATGCAAAAAAGAAATTGAAGATCTTTTACAAAAAGGTTTAATTTGGAAAAGCAAGTCTCCATGGAGTTGCTCTGCTTTTTACGTCAATAAAAATGCAGAGTTAGAACGTGGACTTGTTGTAAATTACAAACCTTTGAATTCCGCTTTAAAATGGATCCGATATCCGATCCCGAACAAAAAGGATCTTTTGAACCGATTATGCCATTCTAAGATTTTTTTCTAAGTTCGACATGAAATATGGATTTTGGCAAATTCAAATTTTTGAGAAGGACCGTTACAAAACGGCATTCACTGTACCTTTGATCAATTCAAATGGAATGTTATGCCTTTTGGTTTAAAAAATGCACCTTCTGAGTTTCGGAGAATTATGAATGATATCTTTAATCCATATTCTAAACACATCATTGTTTACATTGATGATGTTCTGATATTCTCTTCTAACATTGATTCCCACTTTAAACATGTCAATCAATTTTTGAAAATTACTAAACAAAATGGATTAGCTTTGTCTTCGACAAAGATTTTGATGTTTCAAACAAGAATTCGCTTTCTTGGTCATTATATTCAATATGGTACCATCATACCTATTGAACGATCTATTCAATTTGCAAAAAAATTTCCTGACGAACTAAAGGATAAAACTCAATTACAAAGATTTCTTGGCAGTTTAAATTATGTTATTGATTTTATTCCTAACATTAACATCATTTGCAAACCCTTACATCAAAGATTGAAGAAAAACCCAGTCCCCTGGATTGTTTTGCATTCCGATACGATTCGTAAGATCAAAACTTTGGTAAAAGAAATACCATGTTTACATCTTGCTGATCCTTCTACGTTTAAAATTGTGAAAACAGATGCCTCTGATATAGGTTACGGAGGTATTTTGAACCGAAAGAATGACCTTGGCAAAGAACATATTGTGAAATTTATTTCTAAACATTGGAATGACACTCTGAAAAATTATTCCACTATTAAAAAGGAAATTCTTGCTATTGTTCCTTCCATTTCTAAATTCCAAGGTGATCTTTTGAATAAAATTTTTTTATTAAGAATTGATTGTAAATCTGCAAAAGATGTTTTGCGTAAAGACATTTTGAATATTGCTTCAAAATAGATTTTTGCACGATGGCAAGCCATCCCATCTATTTTTGATTTTGACATTGAATTTATACATGGTGATTCGAATTCTCTACCAAACTTTCTTACACGAGAATATTTACAAGGAAAAAATCTTTCACCATGCCACCCAAAAGAGACAAAGGCAAGAGCAAGGCTCCCGCCCAACCAGAAACCCAAATAGTCCCGGCAAAATTAACCCCCATTCGGAGTTGGCTTGAGGCAACCAAATCTCCGGAGAAAATTTTGACCCAACAACCTCAACCTAAAATGCCTTCTGGCCCAGGATAATCATCCCTAACCAAACTCTTGAAACCTCCTGGTTCAAAACATATGCCTACAGCCCTTATACCCTATGAGAAGCTGGCTATGATGCCGCTAGAAATTCTGACAGCAATGGGTTATGAAATTGTGACTTCTGAGGAGGTACAGTCCCCTTCACCTTTAAAACCAAAAAATGTTTTGAGTGAGGTGGTTCTTCCGGCATCGCCAACCCCTCAAAAAACTGTTAAATCAAAATCAAAATCAAAATTTTTCCCCAAACATTTGGAGAAAATTTTAACAGTTGAAAAGGGCTTTTATCATAAAGACCCTTATGTTTTTGCAAAGAATATGTTCGAAGAAAACCATTTTTATACCCCTTATGACAATCTAAAAACGATTGAATTTTATGAAAGAATTTTGACACAGACAAAATCAGTAAAATTCAGACATTTTGTTAATAATCAGAATCCCGACATTATCAACTACTCTACTACAAAAATTATGAGGGTCATTCACCCTTCCGATCGGGACATATCCCTTCGCACTTCCATCGAGTTTAATACCAAATTGACCGAAATTCTTTCTCACAGGCCTACTTTTACGTATTTTGACTATCAACAAGCGTGGTGGAATACCTTTTTCAGACAAAACCCCAATAGAACACACACTTGGTTGTTCTATTTTGAAGAAAGTTTTGACATTACAAATCTACCCTCTTGGTTTATACGGTAGTGGACCACTTTGGACCACTTCCTGACATACTCCCCCATACCATTTCTGAATCATACTGTATTTTTAAATCATCCTACACACCGACTCCCATTGAAAAAACATATCCAGCCTTCCTATTTTTCTCAGCCACTTTTCGTATCTCATGGGTCTTAGCCTGGGATTTCGAGTATCAGGTAGGTGCACCAAGATCTATCTTTGTGATTTTGTCTAGAAGATTCAAGACAAAATGGTGGGACGGCTTTAATTTCTGGGACAAATGTTCAATAGCCACTATACAAAATTGGATTCAATCACGACAGATTAAATCCAGTACACCGGCTCCAAATATGACTTTTTTACATGATCGTTCGATAGCTGTTTCAAAACTAGTAGGAGCATCTACGAAAGAAGACTTCTGGCAAATGATGAGATAAGCCGTCAAGGATTATGAAGGATCCAAAACCTCCCAAGCAGAGTCTCATCACGGTGGAAACACTAATGATGACGACTGTTATGGAATACTGCCTAGTATCAAATGGGCAGATGTTGCTGACGAAGAAGAGGATGCTGAAAACTTAGCATCAGATTGAGAATTTTGAATTTTGATAAACACTATACACTGTACATTGTAGACTTTCACCGTATACGGTACAATGTAGCGGCTTTATTTTAAACCGTAGCACCGTAGCAACAGTAACTTTTTGCTTTTGAATACCCACTTTCCGAACGTCACGAGCAAAAGTGTTATCTCCCTTGACTCTCAAGGCGTGAGCTCCCCGGAAACACTCTCTCTCTTTCTATCCTTTCCGATATACCTCCCGATCTATCCTATCCTTAAGAAGGAAGATCTATTCCGAACCACCTATCCACCTCCCTTTTGAAACACGGATCCCATTTTGAAGAAACCCTTGTGAACTTCCCGGAAGCTTTCCAGTAAGTAAACCTAGATCTTCCCCGATCTTTCTATTTTCTCATCTTCTTCTTAGATCTACTCCGGATCTTTTTGTTTTTGGAGTTTTATGCACGGATCTACGGATCTTTTCTTGTAAACTTTCAATTTTATGAATAACATTGTGAAGTTTTTACATTTCTAGCTTAATACCCACAGATTGCGGAAGGCTCTGCTTCCTACTTGTGGTGTTTCAAGCATTGCCTTTTATATTTTGTACTTTAAAGAAACCCCGGAATCGGAAGGCCGTGCCTCCTACCGGTGGTCTGCATATCTATCCCCTTGTGCATATTTCTGATCTAAACTGATTTAGATATTAAGTGAACAAGAGTACGGAGTCTGCTGGGAGCTCTCCCCTTATCTTGATTAACTTCGACAAGATCTGTTCTTAATATCTCGACCGGTGAGAAAGTCGGATCCCCGACCCCTCACATGCATTATCTTTTATTTCTATTTATATATACCATCTGCTTATACGTTGCTATAATTCTGACTTGTATAACTTTGATTTGGGACCTAGTAACTTCTATTTGTGAGTACGGTGAATATTTTTCTTTGGATCTTCCTGTGGACATAATTTATAGTATTCATTTTAGACGTTTTGAGTAAATTTATCCTGTTTTCTTCTACATACTTTCATCATTCTCCACTTCAATCTTCAATTTCTTGTATATACAATGGTCTATCAATCTTAATTCCCTTATGGTATCAAAGCTAAGGGAGAGGAATAATTAGTGTGTCTTTTGAGTGAAGTTTTATATATATATATATATATATATATATATATATATAATAGTTTCTATACGCTGAGTTTATGGAATTATACCTTACTTTGTGCGTCAACCCCTTTATGGGCTATTAAAACATTAGGGCATATTCATTCACTTTACACTTGTTCGATCGTCGGCTTAATATCTCGCCCTCTCCCTTCCTCCCTCATAGTCCCATCTCGGTGCTCAATACTAGAATCCTTTGAGCACTTACCCCATCCATAGAGGAGCTCGCCGGCCAGCTCAACTCCTTGGAGGCCATAGTTTTCCATACGCTGAGTTTATGGAGGGAGACATACGAGAGGATGGCAACGGAACAAGTTAATGATCCGTGGAGTTTGGCTGAAGAGGAGCCGACATCGGTGGACTTGCAGCCATGCATAGATCGATCGATCAAGAGCGAGAGGTGTTTGTTCTTTGATTTGAGAATACTAATTTGGAATATCACAATTAAGAAATTTTCTGTGTGTTGCTCTATTTATAATAAAGAGTGCATCAACCTCTTTATTGGTTTTATGAGGTGACTATTGAAGATAATATACATCGATCAAGATATGAACAATCAAAGGAAGATGCACGCACAATCTTAAGACATAAATAGAATCAACAGAATTATCAAACAAAGCTCCTAATAACTTCTAACACGTTGTGTAGATATATGAATGGAAGGATCCGTGCTAAGTTGCTTGCCTTTCCTTCATAATCTAACTTCCAACCATTATAATCGAGTGAATAGGCAAGTGATGAAAAGGAAATAAAGCGGTACGAATTACATATAAACGGATGTATCTCCTCACATAAACGACCATCGTTGAAACCCTAGTCATTTCAGCTAATTATTTCTTTGTGTTGGGGTCCATGGGGTTTACGGTGGTCCGCCCATGTAGGCAACCACACCCCACGTCAATAGTTGAAAAGGCATCATTGAAACGACGTCTTTATGTCGATACATATGTCTCCCCTCTCTGTCATTTTTAAGAAATGAGGAACAAGAAAGAACAAAGATGACGACAATATCTCTCCCTTCTTCTCTTTGGAACGTCAAAGAGGCGACGGATTCTCTCGCTGCATTGTGTACATTTAATCCGTGAAAAACGAGGTACGTCCGTTCAGTGATGTATTCCTCCGATCGGTGATTCAAGATGATCTAGGGCTTGTTAATTTCGTGTAATTCGTTGCGTATGTTTATGGGATCCGTTTCCATCATTGGTATCAGAGCCTTTATAGCTTGTTTCCTGATCACATATGGATTTATGGTGAATTTTGTGTTCTCTTATTTTTGGCAAATCATTTTTCGGGGCTTTTTTTTTTTCTGGCCAGGGAGTTTTCGCCGATTGCGGCCAAATTCCGGTGAACCATCACTTGGCTTCGCACCAGCAGGGTCGTCTCGCCATGGGGAACAAAAACCCTAAATTTTCTTGGCATTTGGTTGCTTATCGAAGACGAATTTTGCGATGGAAATTCGCGGGTTAGGGTTCCACCTATGAGCGGTTTTCGATCGATTCCGGGAAAAATTCTTCTTTATTTTTGTTGATTCTTAGGTCCATGTGATCGTGCCGATGATTTCTTCAAAACCCACAAATTATTTTAATTTATAGTGGGCTGTCGGAGGAGAATCGAACGATGATTGTCGCGGTTTAGAGGAAGCAAATAGCTTTGTGCGCCTCAAAAATGGCTTCTGTGCGTGAAGGAACCGTCGCACGAGGAAGAAGAAGTTTCGGGCAGCCCGGGCAGGCCGCGAGTAAGGGGGACGCGTGAATTAAAAAAAAAAAAAAGGAAGAAAGAGGGGCGCTCCAGTTCTTGCGCGAAGAAGGAATCCTCGTAACATGATGGGGCGCATCGTCCACGTGGGGTTTTGGACGCGTGCTCTCCATTAAAAAAAAAAAAAAAAAGGTGCCCAACCATCAAAAGTGAGATTTGAACCCACGACTCTCCAAAGACAAGATTGCGCCTTACCACTCAACCTCCCTGACTTTTGTTGTTTAAAAAGTCAGAAGGTTTGATATTAAAGTTGTACACGGCCGAGCGCAAAATAAAATTCTAGTTTTTGATCGACCCGGCCATGACCGTTGACCGTTGACCGTTGACTGGTCAAACCAACTTTCCAAAAATGTGCATTACCTTTTGGCCCCTGATTTGCACCAGAATTTGCAGTTCTGTCCCTAAAAATTTCCAAAATTTCATTTTGACCCAATTTTTTGGGAAATTACAATTTAGTCCTTGGAGTTTTTTGAAAATTATGATTCGGTCCTCGAATTTTTGAGAAATTATATGTTGACCTCGTTGACCGACCGTTGACTAGTCAAAGCAGAAACTTTGACCGGCTCGTGTGGATGCATATGAGCGCCGTTTAGGGCTTATAAGGTACCGTTGCGTTCGTCTCGAAATTATCTTCGATTTGATATATTATCTGGACATATTTTCTGAATATCAAATTATTAAAATGCGTATGAAAATCCATGATGTATGTTTCTTTTTGGGGCGATTTTCATGTTTAAAAATATAAAATGGAGGATGGCTTAGATATAGATAGCCATATTGTGTAGAGCTTATTTTGTTGATAGCATGTATAATGTTTAAGGTACTTGCTATTTGTATCATGTAATCTATTTATGATTTGATGTTTAGATTATTTGTATATTAGTTCAAATCATCCTATGCCATGTTATGATTACATGATATAGGGATCATAGTATACTTCATGATCTTTATCTGAGTGGGGAGTTCTATAAAGTTTTAGTAACTTTAGTGAACTCAATTTTACATAAATGATTATATTAATAGTAATTTCAATCGAGGATTCTTGGACGATGATTGGGAACATAGTGAACTTTCGAATCCGAGGCCTTATATGAAATTATTCATTAATATAATTGGTTAGTGTAAAATAGATGCATAAATGTTAGGCATTGATAGTTCGTGAATACATGTCTATAGAACTTTGTGTTCGGATACAATGGCTTTAGCTTCTTAGAAATCGTAGCTAAGCTTGACCAAAGAAAGAAATTGAACGGCGAAAATTATAAAAACTGGAATAGGATCCAGTATGTGCTAGAAGAGCAAGAAGCACTATAAGCTCTTAACCTAGTTATGGAAGAACCCGAAGATGCGAATACTGCTCAAATTTCGGAAGGGAAAAAGAAGCATTTGCTACATGGAACAAGATGAACTCCATTGCATGCATTATATTGCTAGGCAACATGAAGAATGATTTTATGCGTGAGTTTAGACATTTCTGAAAATGCCAAAGTCAAGTGGGAAGCATTAAAAACTAAGTTTGGTTAGACATCGGTCACCAACTTGAGACATATCACTATAAGATTTGACACTTATATGATGCCTCATGGGCAGAATATGAAATCGCATTTTATGGCGTGTGTTAAACATGATAAGTGAACTGTAAGATACATGCCATATTTTGAAGATCGATGAGTAGCAAGTGCAAGCGGTAATATGTTATTTACCTCATAGCTGTGTGCATATGAATATCCACTTAATCCACAATAAAAAGTAAAGACTTTTGATGATGCTATGCAGCATATTTAACTAGAGTTGGTCCGCCTTCTAGTAGCTAAACTAGATATTGACATTTGCTATGCTGGTTCTAGCTCATATGGGGGTTTGTGCTCCAAGCGTAAGCATCAAGGTGGGTTTAAGAAGTGGAAAGGACAAATGAATATATCCTTATGGATAGAAATCGAAGTTTAACCAATATTAGAAAGGAAAATGTCCTTTCAAGAAACACATGTCAATAGTGAAGTGCTTTAGTTGTGGTAAGAAGGATTACTTTACTCACAATTGTTATGAGCCAAAGAAGTTAGACATCCTTTGTGCACTTGAGAGTGTTACTTATGTCTACAGTTTAGTCCTTGTAACCGAATCTCATCCTTTGTAGATTGTAGACGTGCGGACCACGGATCATGTAGTGAATGACAAAAATGCCTTAGTGGAATTTCAACAGGTTGCACTTGGAACAAAGTGGATAAATGTGGGAAATAACTCCCGAGTGGAAGTTAAAGGGATTAGCACCTATTAATTGAATATGCGCGTTGGTCGCATCCTATTCCTACATGATGTATTATATGCTCCAAAAACTCGACGGAATTTAATGTTTGTGTTAGTTTTGGTTAAACTTGATTTCAGTTTGAAATTTCATAACGATGATGGTGACTTGTCATTTGGAATAAGTTATTATGATTCTGGATGGTTTCATTGTGGTGATTGTTAAGTACAATAATGTGAATGTAAGTTTTTCCCTCTTTTCATCTTTTGTGATGATATGAATATGTGGCATGTTAGGCTGGGTTATTTTGGCCAATAGCAAATATTGACGTAAGCCAAATATGGCTTATTGGGCAATATTGAAAATGTCGATTTACCTATTTGTGAGCATGCCTTATAGGAAAAACAAAGAGGAAACCATTTGGAAAAGAAACAAGAGCTGAGTTTCCTTTGTAGTTAATCCATTCAGATATTGTGGTTCAATGAATATAAGAGGAGGACATGGAGCTGTTTAGGTCTATGATAGCATATGCTAATTTGCCTATCACCTTTTGAGGTGAAGCTTTATTGATTGCTGTCTAGATACTTAACCGTATGCTTTCTAAATCAGTTACTTCTACTCCATATGAGTTGTGGAAAGATCGATAATAAGATTTGAGTTTTCTTAAACCTTGAGAATCTGCTGCCTATACTCATAAGTTCTCCTACATGTATGGAAAATTAGGCCCTAGAGGCAAAAAGAGTATCTTCATGAGATACCGAGAGCACTCAAAAGGGTACATGGTATAGGTGAGCAAGAAAGTAAAAGTGTAATTGTATATCAATCACGAGATGTTACATTCTTAGTGAATGAATTTTCAAATAAGGGCGAGCTAAATAGAAAAAATATATTCTCTGTTTCAAATCTTGGACAGTGATAATGATTTTACTAGAGCATCTCATCCAAGTGGGAGCAATGTGAGAAGTGGGGAATTTACTTCAAACTAGTCTCAATTGCAACCACTTGATGTAAAAATGTTGTCATTATCTAATCCGAGTTAGAGCATAATGGAGAATGATGTACTAAGTGTACAATCTCCAATTTGGCGAACAAGTCGCAAAAAGCTTTCTTCGTCGACTCGTCGATGTTTAGACATTGAAGTTAAAAGCTTTTATGGTCGCTCCACAAGAAGAGAATGAGCCAAAGTATGTAAATGAGGCTCCGGCTTGCCCCGATAAGGAAAATTGGATATAAACAATGGAAAAAGAGATGGAGTCAATAGGATCAAATTAAGTTTAGAAACTGATTGATCTTCCGCATGGACACAAAGCCATTGGGAGCAAATAAGTTTTCAAAATAAAGACTAAAGCTGATGACTCGATTGAGAGATATAAGGCTCGCCTTGTGGTGAAATGGTATAATTAATTCACCTCATTCTGGTAGTGATTAGTATAGATCTTGAATTACGTCAAATGGATGTGAAGACTGCTATTCTCAATGGAGAATTAGTAGAAGAAATCTATGTGAAACAACCTATTCGGTTTGTTACAGAAGGCCAAGAACAAAATGTATATCGACTTTTGAGATCGATATATGGCCTCAAGCGATCTTCGAGATAATGATATATACTTTTTTGTAATGCCATAGTGGTATATGATTTTGTAATGACTAATGAGGATCGTTGCGTATTTATCAAAAAATCCAAAGATCAATGTGTAATCTTAATCAATGTGTGATATTATCATTATATGTTGATGATATACTAATTGCTGAAAACAATATGAAGTTTGTTAATATAATCAAGAATTGGCTATGTTCCAATTTTGAAATAAAAGTTATGGGTGAATCTGTATACATTCTTGGTGTTAAGATTTCAAGATATTTTTCAAAGAGATTATGATCTCTTTCACAAGAGACTTATATAGATAAAGTCCTTGAATAATTTCGTATGCAAGAGAGAAAATCCAAAGATACTCCTATTATAAGAGGTGAATGTCTAAGTCACAAAATATGTCATGAGACTTCATAAATAAATGAAAAATGGAAAGTGTTCCATCTGCTAGTGCCGTGGAAAGCTTCATGTGCGCTATGAAGTGTACTAGACCTAATACTTGTTATGTAGTTGGAATGGTAAGTGTACCAATCCAATCTAGGTCAAGCACATTGGATTGCCGTCAAGAGATTCTCGAGGTATTTGAAAAGTACTGCTGATTTTTGCTGAGTTATCAAAGTAGAGATCTGCGCTTTGAAGGCTACACTGATGTTGAATGAGGAAGAGGTTTAGATAAGAGGAAATCTACCTCTAGGATTGCATTCTTACTTAGCAATGGTGCCATATCATGGAGTAGTAAGAAGCAAACGCGTATAGCCTTATCCACGATAGAAATTGATTCCGTGGTGTTATCAGCAATAATATGAGAAAATGTTTGGCTTAAGAGATATTTGGATCAATGAGGTGTTGTTAAGGATAGTACAAGTCCAATTATTGATTAATTGTGATAGTCAAGTAGTAAAAGCTTACACTAAAGATCCACTACCAAACCAAATATATAGAAACGAAGTATGATTTTGTGAAAGACATGTATATATGAAAAGATGTGAACATACGGTACATATCTACGCATAGAATAATAGCAGATCTTATGATGAAGTCAATTCCTAGAGATGTTTTAATTAGTCATATGTTGACAAAGGGATTAGTTCTCTACACTGAAATCTCTAGAAGTGTGTAGAAGTTGAAGTACTATATATTTATATTTCCCAAAGTTCATAGCTAATGGTACATGTTATCATTATTGATGCCTATGAATTTGTATGACATTTATGCATATTAATGCTTAGTGCATTGTTTGATAAGGTATGTCGGACGGATGGAGATTAGCCTACTCACACGGGTAATCGCCTCTATTTACTTTGTGATAAATAGAGATGAGACAATTTTAAGCTCATTATCTAGGTGATAATTGAGAGCTCTAGCTTAAAGTATAAATGTCGCCTTAGCAGAGTGTCAAGATGAGGTCATAATATTTATTATGTCCGAAAGTGAAATAACCCACATATTTCATTTTATCTGTCTTTAATGCCGGATGTGAATTCTAATGGATTCTTTTAAAGAGAGTAGATATGTGAACTCAAGTTAGACATTGAGTATGTCTGAACTATCATCCGTACGGTATTAAGAGAAAAGACATACGCTCCATGGGAAAGGAGAGAATACCGTAATACGTACTTCATATTACGTATGCATGAGCTGACCAAAAAGAGTTTGGTAAGAGTTTTGATCTCAACTCTACAACCGTGTGAGACTCTTGAGGATAAAAGTTCCTCAATTTAGTCCCATCATGACTCTTACTTATTCTCAAGATTTCTTTTTCGGTGTTCGCTATCGTTGGGTGTTACCAATGGTCATGAGATTGATTCAATCTAATGGGACATTTTTAGAAAAGCGAGCTGAATTGAGATTGAGAGGTTTAAGAGAAGAGGAAGATCAATTTATTTTGACGCCACATTCAATCTTTGTATTCACAAGTCAACCAATTATGATTATTTGAGTTTAGTCATAATTGTGAATACAATGTATTGTATTTGAGTACTCAAAGAGATCGAGAGAGATATGATGTAAATGTGATGGATTGATCTAGGGTACTGCATACTGGATCTACTCTGAATTAATATGCCTATTTTGAGCTGTTATATACTCCTAACGGATGTATGACAACGAGCTCTTACAGTATGTTGGTCGCACGGATTATTTGTCAATATGAACTTTGCGTAAAAGAGAGAGAGCTATGTTTAACCTTCCGTGGGTGAGTGGCGGTAGTTGACCCTCCGTGGGCACGTGGGATTTGTTTGCCCTTCATGGGCGAGTGGGAGATGTTGGGGTCCATGGGGTTTACGGTGGTCCACCCATGTAGGCAACCACACCCCACGTCAACAGTTGAAAAGGCATCATTGAAACGACGTCTTTACGTTGATACATATGTCCCCCCTCTCTGTCAGTTTTAAGAAATGAGGAACAAGAAAGAACAGAGACGACGACAATATCTCTCCCTTCTTCTCTTTAGAACGTCAAAGAGGCGACGGATTCTCTTGCTGCATTGTGTACATTTAATCTGTGAAAAACGAGGTACGTCCATTCTGTCATGTATTCCTCCGATCAATGATTCAAGATGATCTAAGGCTTGTTAATTTTGTGTAATCCGCTGCGTATGTTTATGGGATACGTTTCCATCACTTTGGACAAGGAAGAACTTACATTTCTTAAACAGCCTACCATGCCTAGTGGATCAAAACATGATTGGCCCCAAAGGGCGGACGCTTTGTACCTTTACATGTACAGGACAAAGGTGTTTGCTCATTGTTCATTATTGATCTCGGTGGAATCCCAAGGACCTTATGATCAAGGTCTATGTGAGACTATCCTGAAGAAAGATTTCCGATCACTTCACGGTTCACCGAGGGTAAACTTCGGTGACCGACATCTCATTGGTCGACAACGGCATAGACCTGGTGGCAGATTGGTCCGATTCGAGGTCTTTCATGGATGTTGGGGCAGCGCAAGAGAAACGGAGTAGTTGTTCAACATAAGGACTATGTTTGCCATTGTGGGTCTATCCATTGGATCTTCCCGAACACATAGTAAACCACTGTGGAGGCATCTAAGAACTTCATTCCTCGAATACGAGTTGCTAATGGCTGGATCCAACACCTCCAACAGCGTGCTGTCTCTCCAATTTTTCCAGGCCCGAAAGACAGTTCATTCGGAGAACATTTCTCGATACGCCGAATCTGCTTTGTTCAACAATTTTCTCATCGGTTATAGTCGATTTTTGCAACTTACGTAGCTAACGAAATCTTCGCCCCCGTCTGTTTGGTAGAAGAAACTATTCTTCTTACCACTAATGAGCTCAAGAAGTAGGACGCCAAAACTATAGACATCGGACTTCACAGAGAACCGCTTGTGCATCGCATACTCGGGTGACATGTAACCACTGCAAACCAAAGTACATCAGCAATACAAGTATACATAAGCATAAGAAGTAAAGAACAAAGCATATCGATACTTACAAAGTCCCCACAATTTTGTTCGTGTTCGCCCGTGTTTGATCGACTCCGAAAATCCTTGCCATGCCGAAATCTGAAATCTTCAGGTTCATTTCACCATCCAACGAGATGTTGCTCGCTTTCAAATCGTGGTGAATGATCCGAAGCCGAGAGTCCTCATGTAAGTAGAGCATTCCTCGAGCAATCCCATATATTATTTTGTAACGTATCGACCAATCCAATTGCCTGCTCTTCTCAGGATCTACGTGTATGCACAATTCCAATGCCGGTATCTTTGCTTAACAAATCCTCTTGAATAGAATTTATGCAAGAAACTAGCTTTCGCTTCCAAAAGCTAGGATATATTGAAACAAAACGTACCAAATAAAGAGGAGTCGAGGCTTTTGTTCGGCACAAACTCGTAGACAAGCAGTTTTTCTTCACCCTCCAAGCGGAACCCAAGCAGCCGGACGAGGTTTCGATGCTGAAGCTTCGCCACCAGTACGACTTCGTTCTTGAATTCTCCGGCACCTTGTCCCAAGCCTTGAGATAGTCTCTTCACGGCGATCTGTTGTCCATTAGGGAGCCTACCCTGGAAAGGTTAGCATTTTGATGTCTAAGTACCCATGAATAGCTCCTGATCAACTCTTCTAGGTTACCAAATCAGAGATCTTCGAATCTTTACACTTTGAGTTCTTTCGAGTTCACGTCAGCGTCTTCCGTTAGCCAAGTGGAACAGATTTAATTGAAAGGTTTTTTATTCCACCAAGGTGACAATTTTTAAGATTTTTTTTTTTTTGTTGAAGATGTAAGTATTATAGAGTAGATAAAGTACAGTAGCTTAGGGGCATCTCCAATATTACAAATAGAGCTAATAATTCAAAAAGATGGAGGTAGGAAGTCTCCGCATAGGAGCCAAAAAATACATTTGTCTGGGAATGTCTAATTTTTTGGTAGTGAAGCTCTACCTTTTATATTTTTACGCACCTTGGCCAAAATAATATGGACGTCAGTTGACTTGTTTTGAACTACACCTAAACCCAATTAGCTTCAATAGGAAAGAAATGTATAGCGTACACAGTACTGGGCCAGCTAAGTAATACTTCAATTTAATTATTTCGTATTTCTCCAAACACGTAGATTTTAGCTTATGGTTCATGAAAAATCACGGTGGAAGGCCGGGCAATCTCGCTATGAGACCATTCATGAAGGAGGATTTGGGTCGCAGCCACCATTCACCGGGGGTACAGTTCGGTAACCGACATGCCATTGGTCGATGAAGGCAGAGTCCTCCTGGCAGCTTGGTCTGATTCAAGCTCTTCCATTGGGATGCTCAGTCCCCGCGATCTACTTCGGACGAAGAAGGCCGGACGTCGAGGCGATGGCGGGGTAACAGAATTGCTGCTGAGCATGAGAACTACGGTGGCCATGGTGGGTCTAATAGCCGGATCTTCCTGAATGCATAGCAAGCAGATGTGCAGGCATCGAAGCACTTCATCTCTTGAATATGAATCCATGATAACCGGGTCCAACAATTCCAAGGGCGTGCCTTCTCTCCATTGATTCCATACCTGCAAGAATAATTGAACGACTCATCATGCAAAGACATCTGAATCTTGCAGAACGACCATTCATGACCAAGGAACAGAAAAATGGTCACAAGTGTTTTACACCATTTTTAATTTCGCTTGGTGAAATTGAAGAAAATTGCGGTGTAAATATTTGTTGCAGTAGCATGGTGAAACTTACATAACTAGCAAGATATTCACCCCCATTCAATTGGTGGTAGAAATTATTCCTCTTGCCGCAATTGATCTCTAGAAGTAGTATGCCGAAGCTATAAACATCGGATTTCACTGAGAACTCTCCGTGCATTGCGTATTCTGGAGACATGTAACCACTGCAAAAATGAGCATTAGCCACATGTGTATTGCAGATTTAGATTCAGAGCATCCATGAATAGATAGAATGAGTATGCCCAGCATCCAATCACAAAGTCATCTATTCAAAAACTAAGACTTGCAATGTCCCCACGATTTTATTTGTGTTAGCTTGATTTTGATCGACTCCAAAAATCCTTGCCATGCCAAAATCCGAAATCTTTGCGTTCATTTCACTATCTAACAAGATGTTACTGCATTTTAGGTCGCGATGGATGATCCGGAGACAAGAATCTTCGTGTAGATAAAGCATTCCTCGAGTGATCCCAGATACTATTTTATAACGTAATGGCCAATCTAGTTGTCTCCTTTTTTCAGGGTCTGCATCGTCGCACCAAATGTCATATAAATGTGCTAGCATATTCATAAGCTCAAGCGAAATTCATCACCCAATACCAAACTATATTTACTCTCATTCATCAAAGGTAGCGTAAAAACAACTATAAGCAGTTGAAAGAACAAAACCCTCTTAATTTCAAGGTTTCCACAGCTAGTGAAAGCTGGAACATTTGATTTCAAGCAAATTATATATTCTCCATATGAGACGCTTGAACTGCAACTTACCAAATAAGAAGTAATCAAGGCTTTTATTTGGCACAAACTCGTAGGCGAGTAGCTTTTCGTCTCCCTCCAAGCAAAATCCTAGCAGTCGTACAAGGTTTCTGTGTTGAAGCTTCGCAACTAATAGAACTTCGTTCTTGAATTCTTCATCACCCTGTCTTGAGCTTTGAGATAGCCTCTTCACCGCGATTTGTTGCCCATCAGGAAGTTTACCCTGAAGCATTTTGAATTTGTTGTTTAGTTCCTTATCACAACTTCTTATAAACTAACAAACAAAAGCGTTGCATGTTTCTTTTTCTTCAACAGCATTATGTTCAATTCAATTCATATGTAATCTGGATTATTTGTAGCTCATACGCAATAGGTACCTGGAAAACTTCACCAAATCCACCTTCACCCAACTTTTTTTCATGAGAGAAATCATTCGTCGCGGCTTGTATTGTAGCCAATTCAAATTGCAAGGACTCCACAGTGGTAAGTTCGTTTGCACCTACATGACCAAACAAACTCAATTTGATCGTCAAATTACATCGACAGGGTCTCCTAGTGGCATTTGTAGGGTTGCCAGTGCAATCGCTTGGTCATGAAGGAAAACGAAACAAAATCATCAATAGTATGGTAAACAAAGTTATGAGAATGAGCCCTGTCTCGTCATCTCTTCTTCATGCTGAGGGTAGTGTTAAGTCTATTAATTGCGGTGCAAATTCTACCAAGCCTTCTTTGGAAGACCGAGATTCTTGCACTGCTGCTTCTAATGACATTCTTACCAATGCTTCAGCTTGAAAATTGTCAGGAGTAGACGCACAAGAGTTGAATGACATGGGGCTGATTTGGTTTTCACCTGATGTGCTGAGGTTTGGATTCATATTTCGGTTGGCAATAAAAGATAAGGGCACGCATGATAACAATACTAGAAATGAATTTCTGTCCCATAAGTGCTTCGGAGGAGAAATCCGTTTGGTAAGGCAACTTCTAAAGAAGAAATCAATTTGTTTACATAGCATGAAATATCTACTTCTAAAGTAAATTTCTACTTTGAAGTTATTTTTCAACTAATTCCAAAAGTTAACAAAAATTACTTCTCTTTCAGAAGTATAAATCTCTCAATATCAATATCTCTTTCACTTCAGCCGCTTTTCATTTTCAGCATCTCTCTCTTCCAACCACGCCTTCACCGTTGCCACCCACCGTCATCCACCGCAGGCCACCACCGCGAGCCACCGCCATGACCACCGTCGACCACATCCAACCGCCGCAACCACTGCCGCAACCACTGCCGCCACCCGCCGCCACTAACCGCCCGCCACTATTGAGTTGCTGTCTCCGACCGTCGGAGTAAAAAAAAAATAATAATTTTTTATCTTTAAAAAAATAATAAAAATTATTTTTTACAGAAATTTGAAGTATTACAAATTAAGTAGAAATTTTTCGGCCATCGATAATAATTTTTCGTAGAAGATTTGTGTTGATAATGTTCTAGAAGTGGAAATTTTCAACCGTTACTAAACGAATTTCTATTCTAGAAGGAGAAATGTTATCTTGTTATCAAACGGTTTTCTCTAATCAGAAATCAACTTCCCTAAGCTACCTACTTTTAGAGAAATTGAAAAATAGTCTGCAAACATTGGCCAAACTCTCTATTTCTTTTGACATGAAAGCATTGAAATTAGTTCCCATTTGTTCTTTGGATGCGGTTTCACGAAGCAAGTCGGGAAGAGTGCCCTTTGTTGGGAAAGGGTAGTAGAAGTCTGATACCTTCACCGAAAAGATTACCAATAAAGAGCCTAAGTCCGAACCTATCAATATATTCAATTGGACTCACATTTACTTAAAAGGCTAAGCCAGTGAGTTATGGTCTAACTATGATTTATTAACTGCTCTCCACCGCATTAATTATTTGATGTGGGACTTCTCTAACAGAATTCATGCATGCATCTTAAGAATCTCCTCCTCATGTGTGAGATCGGTGTTAGGTTTTTTTTTTTTTTTTTTTTGGTAAAATAAGTATATGTAGACTTTTCAATGCGCTAGGTACAAGGATGAGGCCAAACACAAAAACCTCGAACCCGGAGGGATGCCCGGGCGTGTCCAACGGGGTATGAAGGTGTAAGGCCAATACAAAATACACAATGAGATCGGTGTTAAGTTTATCCTCCTAAATTTAGGTATTATTCTGCATCCACTTATCTCAGCTTGAATCATCAACATCCACTTCATCCCTGGTTTCTTTCTCCAAACCAAATCAAACCGCATTGGCTACCAGATTCCTTCATTGAAATATCGGCTCTGATACGATTTGTTGGGAATACGCAGCAGAAGTCTAATACCTTCACTCGGAGAAATCGTCAAGAGGGAGCCTAAGTCCATGTCCATCTATATATCCAATTGGACCCGCATTTACTCAAAAGCGCCAATGAATTTTAGAACAACTAGGACATATTAATTGCTCTAAACCATGCTCCACAAGATCAATTATTCAATGTGGGACTTATTTAATACAATTCACACATGTATCTAAGCTTTGTTTTCTAGATAGCGATATTGGTGATTGGGAGTTTGAATTGTCCTTAGGCAGCAGGCTATGAAAGGGAGAGATCTCCACAGGTGTTTGGGGAAATTTTTGTGGAATTGCTGCAACTATTTCATCTAGAAGGCCAAAAATGAGCCGTTACATTCCCAAACTATTCCTTTTGTTGATGGCATTATATATGGTTGTACATAGCTTTGACGGTCGAAAGAGCATGAAGAATTGGATCTTTCCAATATCGAATTTTGTCTTTGACTCTTGATTGTTGTTGAGTTTTTTTTTTTTTTTTAATGGTGGGGGTTATTGTATACAGAGGTGATTAGTTCTAGGGTGAGTCGGTTCCCAATCTAGCATCGAGAACCAAATCGGTCATTTCTGAACCGGCTTGTTTCACTAGCTCATTTTTAAATTTTGGTTGAAATTATATTTGGCATAATAAAATGTAAAAGTTGCATTGTTTTATTACAAAATTGTACTTGGTCAAGTGGGTTATGTGATTCTTTTTCCATAGATTTGACATTTCTACAAAGTTCTTAAATATTTCTACCAACGTAAGTAAGATTTTCTCGCAAATATATTTAATGGAAAATCATGACAGCAACATTTTAGGATTCTATAATAACGACACGACTTTTTTGAGGTACATATAAGGAAACGGTAATATGTACCCGTGCATATCCCGAAGCTCATCATTTTTGTTTCGTATAGAGAAATCCTTAACTAATAGCCAACCGCTACTATTGCAAGTAACGGTGACATGTAGACCACAAGATGTAATATAAAAAGAGGCAACAAGTAGCCTACATATCACCACTGGTGTTATGCTAGCAGTCCAACTGGTGGCTCACATACCATCGTTACTCACGGTGACCGCTCATCTAGCAATGCCATTTCGTATATTACTAACAAAAATTGATATTGGTTATTCAATTAATTGTCAATGATATAAAATGTACGTTGGCTTTTAGTATAATTTTAAGGGTAGCATCTACAATTGAGTCCTTATGAACAATAAAGAAGTTTCGTGACACGTTCAATTATATGACATTAAGTAGTTTACGAAAAATAAGGGCAAAATAGTCAATTTACCGCTTTTATCGTTGACGACTTCGCACGTCTTCTTTCCTTTTCTTCGGAGCAAACCAAAAGTGAGAAGGAGAAGTGCCATAACACCTCCGACAGGAACGACGATGGCGATGGTTATCACGGCTGATTTGTTGCTTTTTCCTGCACACGCACCATTACGTGAATTGAGGCCTGAATTTTGATTTATTTGTTTGCTCCTCATCAAAGAAGTGGGATGGGATAATGAAAGGTTAATTTAGTTTCCATACGGTATTTCAATTTACCAAACTGTGACTCATGGCAAAATAATATTAAAAAAATCGTAAATGCCTCTTCCGGTCGCCTCTCTCACGTCCTTGCCGCCGGTTTCTGTCCACCCGTCACGGTCCACCGGCTGCCTCTCTCCAGTCCACCGATCGTCGTCCGAGGCCCAGTGGCCGGCAACCATAAAAGTTGTTATCTAACGAATTTTTGTTCGGGGAGCATAAATTTTGTGTCATTATCAAACACATATATTTGCTCAGAGCTCGTCCAGGAAACTTTCTATTTTTAGCTAGAAACAGAGCCCGGGAAGGGAATAGTTGTCATCCGCGTCCTAAATCCATCATATTTTCACTAAAGAGACATAATTGCTCTTAATCCTCAAATAGAAATTTAATAGGTGGATCCCGAGTTTATTTTCATTCCGTCTTTTTTTTTTTTTTGGTTCTTTCTTTTTTCTATTTCTATGTACGAACAAGGAAGTGAATCTATCCTTGCATTACCAAGTGAATTTTTAGTCTCATATCACATGTTTCCATCGTTTAGTTTCCAATAAGTGGGTATTACCATGAAAAAATCCGAGAAGAATTGGACATCATTAACTTTTCAATGACACAGGCAAAATGCTTATAAATATCTAGTTTTGTTGTGCATATCACCATTAAACTCTTTTATATTGGTTGTCCATTATACACATATAACGAGTTGACCGGATGAAACAATAGAAGTCCTAATTAAAGATTTGCCAAAAAAGAATTACAATTATATCACCGTATATACGAAATCTAAACGGTGAAATTTAATTAAATCGACCCATTGCATAAAATAAGAAGAGATTTTAATATGAAAGTTCAATTCTTTGTCATTGTATATTGACAAAAGTCAATAATATTCATGGAAAATTACATAATAATAATAATAATAATAATAATAATAATAATAATAATAATAAAGTATCCCAGCATGGAATAAAAACGGGAGGAGGAAGAGGGCCTTCAGATGTCCGTAACCGGAGGAGGAGGTGGGGCCAGCAGGGCGGAGACATTATAAAAGGGGTACAACTCGAACCTCACGGTGCAGCTTGGAGTGAATATCCTCCCTCCTTGCTTCCCCTCAGCAAGACCCGAAATCACCGACCGGAGGCACGTGTTACAGTCCCACTCCATCAAGTCCGGCGTGCACTGCGCGAGCGTGTACAGCTTCTGCAAGCTCGTGAAATTGGCCTCCCCGACCGCGAATTTCTTCCCGGAGTCGCCGACCGAAGCCCTCCAGGCGACGTCTTTGATGGCATCGCCGAGTACTTGCACGAACTTGGCCGGGTCAGTGATGTTCCCGGTGTTCCACATCATTAAAGAAGGCGATTCTTCCACGACCGAGAAGATGGACTGGTTCGAGTACCGCAACATGCACTCGTCGTACCAGATCGCGGAGACTCGCTGGTCGGGGCATCTCTGGAGGATGTCCTGTTTTGCGGTGGCGACGCAGTCGCTGCACGTGGAGGCGCTGACGTCGCCGCGGCAGAGGAAGAGCCCGTAGGCCTCGTCAGGAGGGTTTTGGCCGGCAGTGGTGTTGGCGAATCCGTCGGTGTTGTTGGCAGCAGCGGCGGCAGAGGAGAGGGAAGAGAGGAGGGCGTTGAGGTTGGATTGGTAGGTGGAGTTGGGAGCGAAGAGGGTGGCGTTGGGGCAGTTGTGCCATAGATAAGTTGGTGCTGATGATTCAGAACTCGGAGGATAAACGCTGAGAAGAATGAGGAGGAGGAAGGAAAGAGAGATGGAGAAGGCGAAGCAAGACTTCATGGTTGGATTCACGATTGTATTATCGGCTAAAAGCTTAGATCTGCAAGGAGTTAAAAGGAAACAACAATGTTTGAATTGTCGTCCCACAAAAGTTTTTTTTTTTTTCATTCTACAATTTCCACGCACTTGCACGCCATGACTCTCTCGTCGAAAAGTCTTGTGTAACTTTTTGACGGATGTGTAGTTTGTATTTTTTCACTTAATTAATTAAATAAATTCGAAAGCAAATATCTAAGACCACTTGTGGTGCGGAGGATCGGTCCCACCCGCTCCTGACTGAAATCTCCCCTCTGCGAACAAAATTTATCAAAAATAAATATTTCCTATTTCTATTCCTTGAACGACTTTCTAAGATAAGACACGCGTTTGACAACAGCATGAAATTCATGTTTCTGGAACATAAGTTCGTTCGATAACATCTTAGAGTTTCTACAGTTGGGTGACCGGTGGACGGCGGCCGGCGGCCGGAGATCGGTGATGGAGGGACATAGACCGACGGCCTGGCGAACGGTAATCGAGAACCAGTGAATGGCGATCAACCATTGTAATTTCTGTTCTAAATCTATTTTTGGACAAAAAATGTGTCCCAAAAAGGAAAAATAAAATTGTTTTACCAAACAGATTTATGTCCCAAAATTGTTACCCGAAACAGAAAAATAGAAAAACAGGGCAATAAAACTGTTGTCATGTGCGCCCTTTGCTCAATTGTGACGGAACCAACTAAGATGATATTAATTGCTCCACGCTCTCGTGGACGGAAACAATGTTAGAATAGGCTTAGAAATAATTCTTTACTCCGCTGAATTTAGGACACAAATATTTGAAATTTCAAAGATCGAGACAGGGGACCCTTGCCATGAGCGACAACCAACCAAACCAAACCCAACCAATTTTCAATTTCCCCAGTTTGTTTTTGCTTTTTTGCAGGGCGGACTCAACTGCACTGCGGTCCACAGACCTCAACCGTCTTGCCGTCGACCACACCTCGCTCGGCAAAACGAGGAAAATTAGATGAGCCGAGAGTCGTCGGTCGTCGATTGTTTTGAACTTTAGGTGGGGAAAAGAAACGAGCTTCGAAAATCCTTATTTGAAATAGGCACGACCACTTTATATCTTTATTTGAAAAAATAAAGGCTTTACACCCTTTATCTTAAATTTTTTACTAAATTTTTGCAGCTTTTATTTTGCCATTACAAATTTTAATTTTGTACAATATCATAATTTTAGTGAAAATTATGAAAAAATCATAAACCTATTACAATTGTACCAATTCGATCCTAAACTTTTTTTTTTTTGGGTTAGTTGAGTCTTAAACCTTTTTGCAATTATACCAATTCGAGTCATTTTGCCTGCCAACGTTGACGTGGAACTTTTAGTGATTTTTTTTTATTTTTTTTCCTCCTTTTTTTCTATTCTTTCATCCCTATTGCTATTGTGTGCCAGAGCTCACCGGCCATTGGGCAAGTAATAGGAAACCCTCACCAACTACCAGCGAGGGCTTCGCGGCTCCCCATAGGCCTCGATGGGCAGCTTCGCCCATCGCTGGCAAGGCCATGGGCGCCTTCACTTGCTATTGAATTGACCCCAGCAAGGCGGCCTTGCCAGTGGCCGCGCTTCACGGCGATTTCGTGAGGCATGGTCGCAGGGGAGGCCATGGCGAGGGGGCCTCGTCTAGCCTAGGCAAGGTTAGTCGGGGGTTGCGAAGCCCTCGGCAACCAAAGTAACAATGGGGATTGAAAAAAAAATGAAATAAAACAAAGTAAAAAAAATAAAAATACTATTAAAATTGTTCACATTAGTGTCAGCCGGCAATGTTGACTGAATTGACATAATTGTAAAACGTATAGGACTCAATTGGCAAAAAAAATGTTAGAATTATATTAGCACAATTACAATAATTTTAGGACTTTTTTGGTAATTTTCCCTAGAATTTTATCCAAATTAATGCTAGCGGACCCCAAAGTCACGCTGATCTAGAAATATGATCGTGCGAAGTGGAGATGACGGCTTTGTGCCCATGGAAAATCATGATTTTATATGAATAATCTTGTCTTTCGTAGGTGCTTGTTGATTGTTCATTAATGATCCTTGTGGAAGGCCAAGGATCTCAAGGTCTCTGTATGAAGGACTTCCCCTCGAGTCACAATTCACCGAGGGGACACCTCGGTGACCGACATTTCATTAATCGACCACGGCATAGACCCGCCGGTGGATTCGCCCGACTTGAGCTCCTTCAACTGTCTCTCCATGCTCTTCTGGAGGAAGAAGGCCGGTCGTCGGGGCTGTGGAAGCTTGACAGAGTGGCTGCTCAACATAAGGACTATGCTTGCCATGGTGGGTCTATCAGCTGGATCTTCCTGAACACCTAGTAAACCAATGTGGAGGCATCGAATCACTTCATCCATCGAACATGAGTCGCCAATGGATGGATCTAACACTTCGAGCGGTGTTCCAGCTCTCCAATGCTTCCACGCCTGAAAAAAAAAATTGTATCAGTGGAGGAATTTCAACTTAGTTAGATCAGTGCAGCGTAATATATGTCGTAATAGCACAGGTGGAACTCACATAACCGGTGAGATTTTCGCCCCCGTCTGATTGGAAAGAGCAGCTGTTCTTCTTGCCAGTAATGATCTCGAGGATTAGGACACCGAAGCTATAGACATCGGACTTCACTGAGATTTGCCCACGCATTGCATACTCAGGAGACAAGTAACCACTGCAAACGAAAATACACAGATGGCAGAGCATCCATTATGTAATTCTAATCTGCTAAAATGATCAACTTGCAAATGAACCGCATTCTAATGAATGAGTCATCCAAGAAAGAATTTGAGACTTACAAGGTCCCCACGATTTTATTAGTTTTTGCCCGAGTTTGATCAACTCCGAAAATCCTAGCCATGCCGAAATCTGAAATCTTCGGGTTCATTTCACTGTCCAACAGGATGTTGCTCGGTTTTAGATCACGATGAATGATCCGGAGCCTAGAATCTTCGTGCAGATAGAGCATTCCTCGAGCGATTCCAGATATTATCTTGTAACGCCTTGACCAATCCAACTGCCTTCTCTTATCAGGATCTGCATAGTTACACGATTATAAACCAAATATTCTGAGTTGATGAATCCTCAAAGAACTTTCATCAGGTTCCCCAGAAGCCAGGGAGAGTTTCAACTCTATGATCATGCTAATCGGGCATACAGTTTCTTCCACATAGAAAATGACATCTGAAGAGTCTATTGTAGTGTGCGACGTACCAAATAGAAAGTAGTCGAGACTTTTGTTCGGCACAAACTCGTAGACAAGTATCTTCTCTTCTCCCTCCAAGCAAAACCCAAGCAGCCGCACGAGGTTTCGATGTTGAAGCTTCGCGAGCAGGACAACCTCGTTCTTGAATTCTCCTACTCCCTGTCCTGAGCCTTCAGATAGCCTCTTCACAGCTATTTCTTGTCCATTCAGAAGCTGACCCTGAAAAGTTTTTCATTCGCTTGTTTGAGTACAAACGAATTGCTTCCGACCACAACTTCACACAACCAACATTAACAATACCCGGAAAACTTCACCAAATCCGCCCTGACCCAACTTGTTTTGATGAGAGAAATTGTTTGTGGCAGCTTGTATGGTAGCTAAATGGAATTGCAAGGACTCTGCAGTTGTAATTTCACTTCCGCCTACACGTCGAAACAGCAGGAGATAGTCAGTCACCAAAAGCATAGAACTGTGTATCACGCGCGCACTGTTTTGAAATCTTCTCAGACTACAACGCATAAACATGTGCGTAGTTATGTACCGCCTTCTGCTTCGACTACTTCATATGTCTTTGTTGTTATACTCCATGGTGAACAGCAAGCGACAAAGAGAAGTATGACAGCAATGCCAACCGGAACAGCCACGGCAACGATTATAGTGGTAGATTTATTGCTTTTGCCTGCATATGTGCAACCATATCACAGGGGAGCATGATATTTTAGTAATCTGAATTGCTAATTAGCTACCAAAGCTAGAAGCTAATTTGAAAAAACAGATATTACAGACGCATTCAAGTAAGTGATTCTACTATCTTTTTCCACTCAAATCATGCTCTTTAAGCTCTTCAGGCATGAGATTTCATTTTCTCACTATATCTTTTTCCCTTTTATAATTCTTATATTGTAGGAGTGCAACCATTATTAATTTCGTATTAGTGATTAATTAGACCAAACGCGAGCTTCAAAGGCTAAGGGCAAGCATGGCAACACTTCTATTCCGGACATCAACTCCTGGCCAAAATTTGATTTTTCTACTTCTGGAGTGAAGTGGCTCCAAAACTACTTTCGGAGCAAAAAAAAAAAAATTCAAAAGTAGAAAAATTGATATTTGCTCCAGAAGTTGCGTTACCAAACAAATTTCTACACCAGAAGTGTTTTCATGCGCGCCCTAAACATCTGAATCCAAGAGCCTACTATCAATGGTTTTCTTGTGAAAGTTCTCTAGATAATCTTAATCTCAGAAGTGATGTTAGAATCTTCCATGTGTAACTGGTTTGAGATTGAGACAACTGGCTGATCCACTTAGGAAAGTCTGCACCTAAAATTGCACCTCATCTTGACTTTCTGGGACGGAAGACTTTAACGAAGCATTAAAGGTCAAAAAAGCATAAATGAGAAATCACCACTCTTTGAAAAGAAAAAGAATGAGAGAATGTGAAATATGTACGAAACCATTTGAGACATCATTTGCTACTTGCTAGGCAAAAGCAACAAACCAACAAAAAGGAAAAATCTAGAAATCAACTATACAACACAAAAAGAACAGTGGCCCATACCTATGACTGGATATTCATAAAGATCTTAGTTGTTAAGTATACTTTATAAACAAAAATATTTTGACTTCCGAAACACTTATCACATAAAAGGGAATTTGCCACCATAAGAATTTTGGGGTCATTGTGAGAGTAATAGCATGTTACGAGCTACAAATTCTTGAAGAGTGGATCTCACTATAATGTATAATTATTCATTTTTTTATTTTTTTTATGGCCCATAATAGAGGGTTATTCTCATAGTAGATTAAGGACTGTCACTTAATCATTTCCCTACATAAAATATGGAAAAAAAAAAGTGCATTTAAAATTAAGAACTTTATGTGTTATTTGATTACTTAGAAAGTGCTTAGGGACATTTTTTTATTAAATGTTATACATGCTTCAATAAAGAAAACTCCCTCAAAGTTCATAACCACCAGATACACCCTTATTCGCCCCAAAAATATGGGATGTGATTATATAACAATTTTTTGGGTGACTGTTATGTTAACATCTATTTTGAGCCACAGAAAATAAATAATAATTATTTATAAATTATTGTGGGGCCCATTTTTTAAGAATTTGTGGTTCACAATATATTGTTATTTTCACAACCATACATATATTGTTATGCTAATAAAGTCCCGAAAAAATATTATAGAAAGCATACCCGGATAGATATTTATAGGCTAGGACATAAAAAAAAATAAAAAAGCCTAGATGGACATAATTCATCACCAGAATCAATGAGCAAAGATCAACAGATCAATTCCCAGAAGTTGCAAAAGGGAAAAACCAGTAATCCACAATCCTAAACTATCAAGGGGCAAACGTATCCAGGTTGAGCATTCATGGCTAAATCCATTTCCTTGATTCAATCAAGTGCGTACCTTTGGGTCTGTTCAACGGAGCAGGAGGAGGAGAAGGAAGCTGGGGCGCCGGAAGCACCACTGCCGCCACGGCCGAGGCATTATAAAAAGGGTAAAGCTCGAACCTCACCCCGCAGCTCGGAGTGAATGACCAGCCGCCTCCCTCCCCCTGAGGTAGACTCGCGATCGCCGCCCGGAGGCATGTGTTGCAGTCCGACCCCGTCAAGTCCGGCGTGCACTGCGCGAGCGTGTACAGCTTCTGCGAGCTCGTGAAGTTTGCCTCCACGACCGCAAACTTCTTCCCCGACTCGCTCCCCGAAGCCCTCTCCGCCGCGTAGTTCATGGTCTCACCTAGCAGCTGCACGAACCGATTTGGGTCGGCGACGTTCCCGGCGTCCGGCATCGCTTCGCCAGGTACGATCTCCAGCACCGAGAAAATAGACTGGTCCGAGTACTTCAACATGCACTCGTCGTACCAGATCTTGGAGACCCCCCTGCCGGGGCATCGCTTGACGACGTCTTTTATTCCGCTGGCCACGCACTCGCTGCACGAGGCGGTGCTGATGTCGCCGCGGCAGAGGAAGAGCCCGTAGACATGGCCAGGAGCGTCCTTTCCGGCGGTGGCGTCGGCGAAGCCGTCGGCGTTGTTGGCTGCGGCGTAGGAGAGGTTATAGAGGAGGGTGTTGAGGTTGGATTGGTAGGTGGAGTTGGGAGCGAAGAGCGTGGTGTTTGGGCAGTCGTGCCATAGATAATTAGGTGCGGCTTCTACAGTACGACTGTGATTGCTGAGAAGATTGAGAAAGAAGAAGAGGGCGAGGGAGAAGATGAAGCGAAAATTCATGATAGTCTGATGATCTTATTTTGCTTGCGGAACTGAGCACAGAATTATAAAAAGAAGATTATTATGTTCAGTTGTCTCGGGAAAGAGTTGGAAAAATGTTACAGGTAAGTAATAGTATTACCACCCCGACCCAAAAAATAAATAAAGTATTAGTGACGGGACCGTAAGGATGCGTTCATTTCGAAAAAATTAGCAATTTAAAAAATACTTTTCAAAAAATAATTACTTATATCGTTGAGAAAAATTAGTCAACAAAAAATATTTTCAGCATAGATAACAATCTATAAGTGCAAATGATAATCATTCTGTTTTTAGAATCAATTACGGGATAGAAATGAATTTTTATATTCCAAGTTTATGGACAAGTTTCTGAGCTACTAAATATGTATGATAACAATATAAAATTTATGTTCCCGAAATAGAACTTTGTTTGATAACAGCATCAAATTTCTAGGGTTGTCGGGGATCGTCGGATTGATGACTGGCAAATAGCGGACTAACAAACTAGTGATGGGTGACCGGCGGACAAGTGGAATGGTGAACGGCGGATGGGTAGGCAGACGGGACGGCGGATGGCGGATTGGCGGACAACGGACTAGTGGACGGGTGGATGGCCACCGGCGAACCAGAGATCGGTGGGTCGGCAAACAGGTCTACGACGATTGAGACGCAAGAGAGAAGGAGTGAGCAATGAGAAAGATTCTTATTTATCACATTTGTTCCAGAAACCCGAAAAGCTTAACTTATCATTTATGTTCCAAATTTATTTCTAGAACAAATTTATGTTCTAGAAATAGAAAAATAAAATTGCATTATGAAACAAATTTATATTCCAAACATGTTCTAGAAATAGATTTGGAACAGAAATAGAGAAATGGAATGGTTATCATTCACGCCCTAGCCAAGAAGTATAAGCATGCCTACCATCCACACCAGAATAAATGAAGTTTTCCGCAAAAACCTGCTAATTGAGGAAGACCTCCTAGGGATAAAAGACATAGGGCTAGGGAAAAAGCCAAAAAAGGATCTTTCATATATAATCATAGATAATCTCGAATGTTATCTATTTTGATACGTAGACCAAATAATACAATTCAAGAAAAAGTTCCTAAATTCATGGAGATATAGAACAACATACAAGTTATCATGCTCACACATCCATCATTTGAGTCTCTAATAATTATTCCAATAATTTCATACCCAATTTGACCTATGGACTAATATGCAAGCATAAGTAAAAGAATTTCATTCATCTATTTTTGTAATAAGTATAAGCGGCAATTTTTCTTATTTTTAGTGAAACGAACGCACCTAACATACTTGAAATCGTACTAAAGCTTTGTAGCTCGGTGAGATGACGAATTTGTGGCCCAAAAAATTCGTGAGATAAGGGTTTTAATTGCGAAGGGAAAGAAGTGACACTTGTATATTGAATAATTGACTTTTTTTAATTACTTAAATAGAAAATTATCTGAAAAATGTAAAAAGAAAATTTTAAACCTGTTGCTCTTTTTCCAATTCAGTTCTAAATATTTTAATTTTATCAATTCAGTAATAAGTTTTTAGTAATTGTATATTTAGTTCTAAATATTTTGCATTTGTGCGAATTCAATCCATTCGTCCAATTTTGATAGGCTAGCACTGTCATGGATAACTTTTAATAATATTTTAAAATTTATTTCAAATTAATTTGTTTTTTATTTTTTTTTTTTCTTTTTTTTCCTTTCTTCTGCCCCGAGCTTGTCGCTGGCAACTTGCCTACCTTAGACCAGGGTCGGCCCCACCGATCACTGACGGTCACGCCTCGCCCAATCGCTGAGATCAAACGTAGTTGGTTTGAATTAGTCCTAAGCTCCAATCACTGTCTGTCTGTTGATTCATCAACTTTAAAGCAAATACCTCAGCATTAATGGCCTACACGGAAAACTTTTGCCCTGGAAAACCTTTGAGTGAACAAGCCAAGAAATTTCCTGGCCTAAATCTGGCTCGGGTGAGGCTCAACCCCGCTGGCCACCAACAAAAGCGAGCCTTGCTGTTGCCGGACAATGACATTTGAGGAGGCCGACTCTCGCCAGTCGCTGCCCGCTGCTCTTCGATAATCGTAGAAATTTTATTCAAAAATATAAATTTTATATTATTATCAAATACGTTTCTTCATTCGTAAACTTGTCTAGAATACATATATATTTTTTTAAAAAGAATAATTATTATTCGCATCCTAAGACATATGGTCGCGTCTTTATCCTCGTACATGGGTCATTGACAAGGTCCATTGCGTGAGCTGCATTCTCTTGTTGAGTGGAGACGGAGACTTGACCCCGAACGGTGGAGATGCATGGGCCGCCGGGTTTGACCATTCGAACTCTGAACTTTCCGAGGCCGACACCCACCAATGACAAAGGTTGATGGACAGGCGTCGTGTATTTGCTGCCTGTAAGACGTTTTTTCAAACTTCCGTTGATTTGACACGAGAAAATTTGTCGAGTTGAATTGCACGATGTAAAAGCGAATTCCACTTGTGAGACTCGTATGATCTAATTATATATATAATGAAATAGTTTTCCATACGCTGAGTTTATGGAATCATACCTTACTTTGTACGTCAACCCCTTTATGGGCTATTAAAACATTAGGGCATGTTCATTCACTTTACACTTGTTCGAGTCATCGGCTTAATATCTCGCCCTCTCCCTCCCTCCCTCATAGTCCCATCTCGGTGCTCACTACTAGAATCGTTTCAGCACTTACCCCGTCCATAGAGGAGCTCGCCGGCTAGCCCAACTCCTTGGAGGCCATAGTTTTCCATACGCCGAGTTTATGGAGAGAGACATATGAGAGGATGGCGACGGAACGAGTTAATGATCCATGGAGTTTGGCTGAAGAGGGGCCGACATCGGTGGACTTGCGGCCATGCATAGATCGATCGATCAAGAGCGAGAGGTGTTTATTCTTTGATTTGAGAATACTGATTCGGAATATCACAATTAAGGAATTTTCTATGTGTTGCTCTATTTATAATAAAGAGTACGTCAGCCTCTTTGTAGGCTTTATGAGGTGACTATTGAAGATAACATACATCGATCAAGATATGAACAATCAAAGGAAGATGCATGCACAATCTTAAGACATGAATAGAATGAACAGAATTATCAAACGAAGCTCCTAATTACTTCTAACATATTGTGTAGATATATGAATGGAAGGATCCGTGCTAAGTTGCTTGCCTTTCCTTCATAATCTAACTTCCAGCCATTATAATCGAGTAAATAGGCAGGTGATGCAAAGGAACATATCTGGAGGTGAGATTTATGACTTCGACATGTAATAAATGTTGCGGAATTAAAGCGGTGCGAATTACATATAAACGGATGTATCTCCTCACACAAACAACCATCGTTGAAACCCTAGTCATTTCAGCTAATTATTTCTTTGGACAAGGAAGAACCTACATTTCTTAAACAGCCTACCATGCCTAGTGGATCAAAACATGATTGGCCTCAAAGGGCAGACGCTTTGTACCTTTACATGTACAGGACAAAGGTGTTTGCTCATTGTTCATTATCGATCTCAGTGGAATCCCAAGGACCTTATGATCGAGGTCTCTGTGAGACTATCCTGAAGAAAGATTTCCGATCACTTCACGGTTCACCGGGGGTAAACTTCGCTGACCGACATCTCATTGGTCGACAACGGCATAGACCTGGTGGCGGATTGGTCCGATTCGAGGTCTTTCATGGGTCCGTCGGTCCTGCTCCGGAGGAAGAAGGCCGGCTGCTGGGGCAGCGCGAGAGAAACGGAGTAGCTGTTTAACATAAGGACTATGTTTGCCATTGTGGGTCTATCCATTGGATCTTCCTGAACACATAGTAAACCAATGTGGAGGCATCTAAGAACTTCATTCCTCGAATACGAGTCGCTAATGGCTGGATCCAACACCTCCAACGGTGTGCCGTCTCTCCAATTTTTCCAGGCCCGAAAGACAGTTCATTCGGAGAAAATTTCTCAATATGTCGAATCTGCTTTGTTCAACAGTTTTCTCATCAATTATAGTCAACTTCTGCAACTTACATGGCTAGCGAGATCTTCGCCCCCATCTGTTTCGTAGAAGAAACTGTTCTTCTTACCACTAATGAGCTCAAGAAGTAGGACGCCAAAACTATAGACATCGGACTTCACAGAGAACTGCCCGTGCATCGCATACTCAGGTGACATGTAACCACTGCAAACCAAAGTAGATCAGCAATACAAGTATACATAAGCATAAGAAGTAGAGAACAAAGCATATCAATACTTACAAAGTCCCCACAATTTTGTTAGTGTTCGCCTGTGTTTGATCGACTCCAAAAATCCTTGCCATGCCGAAATCTGAAATCTTCGGGTTCATTTCACCATCCAACAAGATGTTGCTTGCTTTCAGATCGCGGTGAATAATCCGAAGCCGAGAGTCCTCATGTAGGTAGAGCATTCCTCGAGCAATCCCGTATATTATTTTGTAACGTATCGGCCAATCCAATTGCCTGCTCTTCTCAGGATCTGCATGTATGCACAATTCCAATGCCGGTACCTTTGCTTAACAAATCCTCTTCAATAGAATTTATGCAAGGAACTAGCTTTAGGTTCCAAAAGCTAGGATATATTGAAACACAATGTACCAAATAAAAAGGAGTCGAGGCTTTTGTTCGGCACAAACTCGTAGACAAGCAGTTTTTCTTCACCCTCCAAGCAGAACCCGAGCAGCCGGGCGAGGTTTCGATGCTGAAGCTTCGCCACCAGTGTGACTTCGTTCTTGAATTCTCTGGCACCTTGTCCCGAGCCTTGAGATAGTCTCTTCACGGCGATCTGTTGTCCATTAGGGAGCCTACCCTGGAAAGGTTAACATTTTGATGTCTAAGTACACATGAATAGCTCCTGATCAACTCTTCCAAGTTACCAAATCAGAGATCTTCAAATCTTTACACTTTGAGTTCTTTCAAGTACACTTAAGCCATTCTCAGTCTAGTTTCTAGCTAATCAAACCTGGAAAACTTCACCAAATCCGCCCTCGCCCAACTTGTTTTGATGAGAGAAGTTGTCCGTGGCGGCTTGTATGGTGGCCAAATCGTACTGCAAGGACTCGACGTCTGTAATGTCGCCTACCCCTGCACGACGAAACAACACAAGATGGTGATTTCAGCAAAAGCATAGTACAGTACATCCCGCGTATACGGTTTCTTTGCCCCATCCAAGTATATGGCACCAGGTACGTATTTCATACCACTTTCATCTCCTTGGGCGACTTCGTAAGTCTTGGCCGCTTTCCTCCGCCTGAAACAACAAGCGAGGAAGAGAAGCACCACGGCTACGCCAACAGGAACAGCGACGGCGATGATTATCACAGTAGTTTTATTGCTTTTGCCTACAGGGGACAACCATATCTCAATAGCATCAGTTCTATGTGTGGGTTACTGTGTATGAGATTAAAAACTGGAATTGCTACCATTAGCCAAGAGACGAACAAACAGGGTACGCTTAAAGAGCAAATATCCAGAAGAAATTCAGCTGTAATCCAAAACTGTCCATATCTCAAGATGATTCCATTCTTTCCTAATTCCTATGTGGGCAAATCACCAATTCAATCCTAAACCTATTGCGTGAATGTCAATTTAATCGTAAAATTTTTAATTTTGCCGATTTAGTCTCGAGCATTTGCACAAGATTTCAATATAATCCTTTCAACCAATTGCCGCCAGAAATCGCTAACACGGCAGCCCACGTTTTCAAGTAAAGTTGTCCACGTTAGCATGCTATGTAAGATGCCCGATGATGACCGGATGTAACATCAGCAATTGGCTGGAAGGACAATATTAAAATTTCGCATCAAAGGTTTACAATTACAATAGCAAAAAGTTGAATATCTATGACTAAAATTGGCTTTCATATAACAGGTTTGCTACCAATTTTAAGTAATTATCCTTCCCATGCGGGTGCACCAATTGACCATTAACTTGATGAAAAGCGACCTTTAACCAATTGTTATGTAAAGTCTAATCTCACGGGTGGATGTGGAACCCACCATGTTCAATTGGATGTGATTGCCTGTGATCCACCTAGGAAATATTTTTCACCTAAATTGTACCCCATCTTGGCTTTATAGGACGAAAGACATCGACGAAATATTTATTTCTACACCTTTTAGCAGTTATTAATAATATCTTCAACAAGGGCCCTCAAACAGTCTCTCTAACAAAAATTTGAAACAGCACCACTCAACAAATGCGTACCTTTAGGTCTGGTCACCGGAGCAGGAGGAGGAGGCGGGATCTGGGACGGCGGAGGGGGTGGGGCCGCCACGGCCGAGGCATTATAAAAGGGGTACAGCTCGAACCTCACGCTGCAGCTCGGCGAGAAGTCCCTCCCACCTTGCTTACCCGAGGGGAGGTTCGATTTAACCGACTGGAGGCACGTGTTGCAGTCCGACGCCGTCAAGTCCGGCGTGCACTGCGCGAGGGTGTACAGCTTCTGCAAGCTCGTGAAGTTCGCCTCAGCGGTCGCCGCTTTCTTGCCCGACTCGTCACCGGAGGCCCTCGCCACGATGTCGTCCATGGTGTCTCCCAGGATTTGCGCGAACCGAGTAGGATCGGAGATGTTCCCGGTGTTGTACATCATGAGGGAAGGCACTGTATCCATGACGGAGTAGATGGACTGGTTGGAGTACCGCAGCATGCACTCGTCGTACCAGATCACGGAGACTCGCTGGTTGGGGCATCTCTGGAGGATGTCCTGCGTTCCGGCGGCCACGCAGTCGCTGCACGTGGAGGCGCTGACGTCCGCGCGGCAGAGGAAGAGGCCGTAGGCCCGATCAGGAGGGTTTTGGCCGGCGGTGGCGTTGGCGAAGCCGTTGGTGTTGTTGGCAGCGGCGGCGGCGGAGGAGAGGGAAGAGAGGAGCTTGTTGAGGTTGGATTGGTAGGTGGAGTTGGGAGCGAAGCGGGTGGCGTTTGAGCAGTAGTTATATAGGTAAGTTGGTGCTGCTGATTCAGTGCTCCGTAAATTGATGAAGAAGAAGAGGAGGAGGAAGGAGAGGGAGATGGTGAAGAAAGAACTCATTTCTTCAGGTTGATGAATCCCAAGAGGGTCACGGAATTATAGGGAAGAAGAAGAAGAAGAAGACGAGCATAGTCTTTCCCCTAGATGTGATTGTCGTGGGAACTGTGGGGAGAATTTAGTCCGTCAGATTAAAATGAATCTAGACCGTGCCAGAAAATAATTTAAAATATGAGATTAGGCTATCACAATATCTTTAATATCTAAGGATAATATGACAAAAAAAATCCCAAACTCGTATCACATGGGACAAAATTACTTTAAATTTAATTTTTTATCACGAAAAATACCAAACCATACACATGTGATAAATTTATCCCAAACTAATTTTTTGACCAACAAAAATCCCAAACCGATACGCTTGTGAAAAATTTATTCCAAACTAATTTTTTGACCATAAAAAATCTCAAACCGTGACAAATTTACTCTCGGTTAGTGTCCACTAAATTGGGTTAATAACCTCAATTTGGTACACATGTGACAAACGGAGGGTAAAAATCTCAAATCGATACACTATTCAACTGTCATGTGTGATTCATCTTAGCAATTTAATGGTAAAATTTAATGAAAATTAATGGGAGATAAATTTGTCATAAGTGTACTACTTTGGAGTTTTTCGTGGTCAAAAAATTAGTTGGGAGTAAATTTATTATATGTGTATCAATTTGGGGTACTTTATAATTGAAAAATTAATTTTAGATATATTTGTCATAAGTGTATTGATTTAAGATTTTTCGTGATGTTAACGATAATGTTTATACCCATTGGATTTTTCCAATATATTACCATCGTTATTGATGTTCAAACGGTGGGACCCGTTGGGTACAAATGCCAGCAAAGTCCTGGTTAAGTGGAATCATGGTATTAAGCTAATCACTTGGACATTGTCATGTCACAATTTTGTTTGCCATAATGCATTGCTAAAATATATCATAGAAATTATCGGAATATATGGGTCATTCCGTTAATGACATGTGGTAAGAACTAACTAAGAACTTGTGTTTTTACGTTGAGGGCTCGTTGTTTCAATGTTTCTTAACACATGATTAATTTATTCTATCAGGCTAACCATACACAATAATTTTCTCATTTATCATGTCGTCTGTACAACGACATGCAAATGATGGATGATACGTTATATAGATGATTATGAGACTATAGTCACCGAGGCGAAATCCGATCAATTTTTTTATCGAGAAAAATGCAATCGAGATTAGGTTCAATAGCACCATTAAAAGCTTGGGAGGTGAAATATCAATTCTTTTTTTTTTTCCTTTCTGGCCAAAATTCAATGCAAGGCACACCATCGCAAATTGAATTCGAGGATCGAGTCGTGGACATCTACAATTTGGAATTTTCTCCCACGGGAAATACTTTGATGTTCTAAAAGAACATATAAAATTCACGTCTTTAGTCCAAAAGCGAATTTTTTGACCAAGTCAAGACAAACGGGCGTGTGAGATTTTCCTTAAAAGTCAAAAGGAACATTAAAGTCTTTTCCACAATGTTAAAGCGACAGGAGTTGGGGTTAGTTGAGCCATCAATATTCAGGGGCACAGAGGGGTAAGATGGACGGTGAGGATGGAAGGCAGCACTTGCCCCTCGTACGACGTCGTTGACCAAAGTCAATTGCGTGAGCTGCCCTCTTCTGTCGCTATGACGTGGAGAATGGTAGAAGAAAAGTCAATGCATGTATCCCGGCGGTGATGTCGCTGTAGAGAGAGAGAGAAGATGGGATGTGGGGCTTATAACTTTAAATTTTCCATCAAAACTATGGCACTAATATAGATAGTAATGCTTTGAAACATTAACATCGATGAGTACAATTCGAGTCAACCGTCGATCCGTGTAAGGAAAGATCAAAACCCTTCCGAGCTTCGAGTTATGTCTATTTATTCAGGAGAGGAAATGCAATTGATTTCTCTTTTAAATCGTACTCTAATACTATAACCTAATTCGCTCAAGATATTGCCATCTTTCATTCATCGTATACTGACCTCAAATCGATAGTGTTCTCAATCGGGCACGCTCGATGTTGCAGTTCCCGATGCTATCTTGAGCCTATTCGTTCTAGAAGCCTAGTGAAGAAATAATTACGTGAACATTTTATGTAATTCTAGTAACGCTTTCGTGGGTTCTCGAAAGCTGAATGATTGCGAGTGGGTTTTGGACTGTTTCGTCCTCAACCTCCGGCGGAGACTTTGAAAGATAAGGATGAAGGATGTAGACGTAACTGGCTGTTAGAGAGAGAGAGAGAGAGAAGACATTCATAGTCAATTTACATAAGTTTCCATCGACATAAAATAAGGATGCCCGAAGGAAATGGATTCTCTACATCGAGTTCCCTGTCGTCAGAAATTACTGCACTAAATTATCTAGAGCTGATTTGCAAACGAGGACAAATTGGACTTCAACAATCCGCTGAAAATATTTTGTTGAGTAGTTGGGCGAACTTCGAGGGAGAGTTGTTCGAATCTGAGCGAAGGCATCCAGCAAGCGTCGAGCGCGCGTCGGAAGAAGGCGTCAAACTCAGATCTGGGGCAAAAATTTTGAGATCAATTTGGGGAAGATCTCAATTTACGGTTCATCCAGTTGAGCGAAGACGATGTGGGCGAGAAATCTCCGGCTGTGCCCGACACCGTCTTGGACTTCGTGAATTACTTCTTTTCATAAAGCAAAAAGGCGTCATTTTGGTGTCCGGCGGCCATGTCGGCGCTGATTAGGATTCCACGTCAGACTTTTCTAATTATAAATGGCCCGATGAATTGAATTAACATAAAATCAAAAAGTTTAAGACTAAAAATTGATAAAGAAAAGGCTTAAATTGGCATAATTGTAGTAGGTTTAAATGAATAGATCGATAGGCCCCGTTATTATCTCATGACCTCGGTTATTTGTTGGTAAATCCATAAACGCTTAGCTATTTATAACAAGATCAGCGATTTTGAATTGAAAAATTCTAACATTATTGCATTTAATCTTTGTCCTTAAAACAAAAGGAAAACATCGGGAGAAATGTAAAAAAAAACTCCTAAACCTATTGCACTTTTGTCAACTCGGTACTAAACCTTTTAATTTTGTAAATTCAGCTTTAAAGCTTTTACATTAGTGCCAATTTAATTCTAAACTCTTCTTTTATGCCAATTTAGTCATAAATATCTAGCATTTATGCAAATTCAGTCCATTAGGCCCACTTTGGTCGGTTGATGCTAATTTGGATAGTTTTTCATAATATTTTAATCTTTTTGAATTATTTTTTTCTTTTTTCTTTTCTTCCTTTTTCCCTTTTTTTTTTTCTTTCTTCTACCTCTAGCCAATCATCGCTTGTGACTAACTAGAGGCTAAGACCAGCAAGGTCGACCTCACCCCTCCCCGACCACCGGTGAGGGGCAAGGCCAACCTTGCCCAGTGTTGGCGACCAGCTAAAGGCAAAAGAAAGAAAAAAAGGAAAGAGAAACCAAAAAAATAATAAATAATTTAATTTTTTTACAATATTATTAAAAATTATCCATGTCGACTTGGATGAATTAAATTGGCACAAATGTAAAAATTTTAGGATTGAATTGGCACAAAAAATTTTAGGACCGAATTGAAAAAATTAAATGATGTAAAACCGTATTGTCAAAAGTGCAATGGGTTTAAGACTTTTTTGGCGATTTTCTTAAAAACATTTGTTAAAAGTAGAAAGCCACATATAAAATAAGATAAAGGGATATGTCTACTAGAAGTGCTAAAACTTGTTACCAAAGTGTAATGGAGTCCTAAAACTTTCAAAAAGTACAATCAAGTACTAAAACTTATCGAGTTGGTCCAATTGAGTCATTAGTTAATTCGTCTAATTTGGCTAACAAAAAATGCTGACATAGTATTTTTTATTACTTTTTTTTTTCTTCTACATGGCGTTGATGTAGCTGAAACAAGAAAGGCAACTCCAAAATGACGCCGTTCTGACTAAACATTTGAGTCTTTTTATATAAATATTAGTTAAATGAAATAAAAGAAAAAATAAAAAGCAAAAGCAAGTGAGGGCCGTACTGCCACCCCCCACCGTGGCCAGAAGGGCGGGCGATGCTAGTGGAGAGAGGAATGAGTGGACGGTGGGGACGGAAGGCAGCACTCGCCCCCTCGTACGAGGTCGTTGACCAAAGTCAATTGCGTGCGTTGCGTTCTTCTGTCGCTCCGACGTGGAGACTGGGAGTAGAAAAGTCAATGCATGTATCCCAGTGATGTCGCTGTAGAGAGAGATTGGGATGTATGTGGGGCTTATAGCTTTGAATTTTCCATCAAAACTATGGTACTAATAGACATTAATGCTTTCGAAATATTAATATCAATTAGTACAATTCGATGCAAGCGTCGATCGGCGTAAGGAAGGATCGGACCCTTCTGAAGCGTTCCGCTCGGGGTACGTCTTTTTTTTTTTTGGAGAGGTAATGAGATTGATTTCTCTTTTTAGGTCGCCGGCATAATACTATGACCTAATTCGCTCGAGATATTGCCCTCTTTCATCCGTCGTATGCTGACCTAAAATTGGTAATGTTCTCAATAAGGCACCTACTTTTGTCTTTTCTGTTTGCAATTGTGTATTTGAAATATTTTAAAAATTATCCACATTAGCGTCACGTAAGAGAGAGAATTAAAGTAATAAAAAAAATGCTATGTCATTATTTTTCGTTTGCCAAATTGGACTAATTAATTGAAAGACTCGATTGCACCAATTTGACAAGTTTTAGGGCATGATTGTACTTTATGGAAATCTTAACTCAATTGCACTTTGGTGATTATTTTAAATTATTATCATATTCGGGGTCTATCCCAACCCCCTAGGTGGGATTTTTTTTTATCCTGGCTATATTCAGATTATTTCTAGACAAATCCGGATTTCGTGTTGAGTCAAACACCGAATACGATATAAGTTATCCTATCCGGAGTTGCATCCAGTCCATCGAAATAGCCATATCGAATTATTTGGTCCATTATTTAGCTTAGGTGCACTGACAAGATGGCCCAAAAAGCCATAAGGCCCATGACCATGTGGTCGAGGAATCCAAGCACAAGACCTTAGCTTGCCACTCCCCGGCGGCGACCATGGGGGCTCAAGCTTCGGCGATTTCGATGAGCGGCAAATGAGTTTATGGTAGGATAAAAGATCGAAAACCGATGGAGTGGACCTCGCTGGACTTTGGTGGTAAGCCACAAAGGCGGGCTGGCGACAACCATCAAGAGGTGATAGGGATGTACTAAAAGAACAAGCTAACCCAATGCAACAGTAATGTCCAAACTGAGTTTACTAGTTTTGATATGGGAAAATGCTTTTGTCAAGGACGATATAACCCCAACTCTAAATCCATACACTATCACCGCGTGTTTTGCATAAAACGCTGGTTGATTGGGAGATCGTGTGGTTATAAATAACAAACAGTACTTTCAAACCGTCATGTTAGCAATTTCCTTTTGACATAGTGAAAAGGGATTAACACAAGTATAAACTTGGTCACATATCTATAGTCTACTCTTTTTTCTGTTCTTCTTTTTTTTTTTGCAAAAAGGGAATGCTCTCCTAACATAAAGGATGGCATCTGCTCATCTTGTCCTTAAATGAGTCACATTCGAGAACTTTAGGTACTCGCAAACTTTTTCTCATTATTCCGTCGTTAGTTATTACATTGAAGGGAAAGTAACTCTGCTTCGACAACCCCAGCTTGTCGTCACCGTCAATCAAGGAAAACAAAAAACACTATCCCAGCAATACAAAGAACGCAAAATTCACATGAAAACCTAACTCTGACTCCTTTAGATCTCACTGTTGCAGGAGAAGGAGAAGCAGCTACAACCGCCGGAGGTGGCGGAGCAAGTGTTGGCGCCGGTGCCGGTGCTTCATGGAAGACGGTCTCATTATAGAACTTGTAAAGCTCGAACCTAACGTTGCAGCTCGGGGCCAACACTCTCCCTCCCGCCCTGTCGCTCGGCAGATAATTGATGGCCTTTCGCAAGCATGCCTTGCAATCCGCCGCCGTCAAGTCCGGCGTGCACTGCGCGAGCGTGTACAGCTGGTCCGAGCTCGTGATGTTGGTGTCCTTGACGGCAAACTTCTTCCCGGACCCATCGCTCGCCGCCCTCTCCGCCAATTCATTGGTCGTGTCCTTCAGCAACCGGCTGAAGCTGCTGGGGTTTGAAATGTTGTCCGTGTTCATGAATATGAAGCCCGGCGATTCTTGCTCGATGGAGAAAATGGATCGGTTCGAGTAACGCAGCATGCACTCGTCGTACCAAATGATGGAGTCTTTCTCTTTAGGGCAGTTGCGGAGTATTTCCTTGCTCGCGTTCGCTATGCAGTCGCCGCAAGTGGCGGGGGCGATGTCACCACGGCAGAGGAATAGCCCGTAGGTGCGTTCAAGTGGGTTTTTGCCGGCGGTGGCATTGGCGAAGCCGTCGGCATCCACGGCAGCAGCCGCGGAGGAGAGGGAAGAGAGGAGGGTGTTGAGATTTGTTTGGTAGGTGGAGTTGGGAGTGAAGAGGGTGGTGTTTGGGCAGGAATGCAATAAATAAGTTGGTGCAGCATCAGTAACGCGAGTGCAAATGCTGAGAAAATTGAAGAAGAAGAAGAAGATGACGATGAGAGAGAGGTGAATGGTGAAGGAAGAATTCATTTTTTGATGATCGGATGACTAAGGAGAGACAATCAGAATATATTTATCTAGGGTAGTGTCGAATTAGTACTTTGGCTATTTATAGACCACTTGTATCATTGGAGGAACGCAGAAAATCTACAGAAGCTGGAGGGCGAGCCCCTATTGCAACCCCATAGTGGTTAACTTTACATACTCGTCAAACGAGTGAATCGAGCCGAAAATAATTCAGAATAAATTAACTCATTTATTTCAATTTGATCTATTTTCATGCAATACGAATTTAGTGACACATATCCGATTTGACCTATACCCAACACTTATCAGACCTACCTTAGATTGTCAAAACACTCATGTAACTCGATTTAGGAAAACCCATATCCAAATTGAGGTGATAATACAGAGTGAACGAGTACGAGATCGAATGAGGGCAAGAAAGAGTGAAAAGAGAGCCAAATATGTCGGTTGGGTTTAAGTAAGTTATGAACCAATTAAATACTCATGTTGTTTGGGGTTTCATCATTCTAGATATATCTATGACTTATTTACTAAATATAAATAATCCATATAACAATTTAATCTCATCAAATATTAATAAAAAAAAATGGGTCTATGGCTCGTTTTGACATATATAACTTACTATACAAGCCACTTAGGTTGCTCGCACCATAAGTCAGTCAAGTCAACTGAGTTGGAGCTTTCCCTTCTTTTGTCCGCAAGCGAAGACTTGCAGAGAAAATTGAAGTCGGGGACACGTTGGTTCTCATTTAACGTTTCCGGAGGGATGGGCTGGGTCCTCCCATCCAAGGGTACGTTGCCAGATTGTTGATATGTTGAGCCTCTAGCTGTTGGCTGGAGATTAACTATTGTATATCCTGCTGTTCTTGATGATTAGTCGAAGTTTTAAAGCGGCATTGTGGTTTTCCCAGGCTTTCCACGTAAAATTTGTGGGTGTTGTCTTTTTGCTCCGGTTTTAATTTTCAGCAATGTTTTTAGGTTGCATTTGATCGTTTGGATAAAAGTTAGGATATGATATGTTTTATCATATCTTGTATTTGGTAGCTGTCTAGGACATGATAAAATCGGATAAAGAAGAGATATGGATAGGATAAAAAAAAAAAATCCTAGATGGATGAGATAGACCCGAATAAAATTTCCCTTATCGTGCGCTCTCATTTTCCTTCTCCTTTGTTCACACGCCACCTCTCTCACATTGAAGTTTCGCAAAAACATTTTATGAAAGTAGCGAGAGTCGAAACTTCTTCTTCTCCGCAGCAATAATCTGATGAATTCAAGCTCCATCTCTGGCAAAGAGCCACGGGCAATTTTGCTGCCTCGCGAGGTTTCCTCTCTCTCTCTCTCTCTCCCTTAGTCTGTGCATCGATATTCACAAGCTCTACAATGTCTGAGAGTTTCTTCCTCGATTTGTATTAGCTTTCATGGGTGCAATCATTTGTGGGTCTGCCTTTGTTTCTCTCTTTCTCGTCTCGTTTTTCTTTTCTTGCGAATTCTCGTTTCTGATGGAGTCTTTTGTCTGGTTCTTTGTGAATTGAAACAAGTCATGGCTTTTCCTTGAGGCTGCCCTGTCGATTGCGAAACCAGATTCACGACCCTAACACGTTTCGTCCCTCTTCTAACCCCAATCTCACTCTTGTCGCGATCCTCCCGAGTTTTTTTTCAGGCGGATACATCCCATTAAGGTAATTTTTCATGAGTACGAACATCGGCCAAATCGAGAAAACAACCTAAAAGATTGTTAAAGCGATTTAAAAGGCTCAGACTTCCCATGGGCAGGGGCACTGCTAAGGCCCCATACCTTGTGGCCAAGGATTGGGACATTCCATTTTGTTGTCAAAGAATTTTTTCACTATTTTATCTTTGTTATTGATGTTCAACCGGTGGGATCCAGTGGCCACCACAAATGCAATCAGGGTCCTGGTTTAGTGGAATCATAGTGTTAAGCTAATCACTCGGACATTGTCATATCACAAATTTTGTTTACCATAATGCATTGCTAAATATATCATGGAAATTATCCGAATACAGGGTCATTCTATTAACGACATGTGGTGAGAAATTGTGTTTTTTTCGTGGATGACCCATTGTTTCATTTTTTCTTAACTCGTGATTAATTTAATCTATCGGACTAAGCCTACACAATAATCGTCCCATGTATCATGTCGTCTATAAAACGTCATGCAAATGGTGGTTGATCAGTATAGATATTTATCAGACTAGGGTCTTCGAAGCGAAATATGAGCAACTTTATGATCACATACTCCATGTAATCGAGATTCGGTTAAACAGCACCATTGAAAGCTTGGAAGGTGAAATAGTCAATTTTTTTTTTCTTTTTGTAAAAAATTCAATACAAGGCACAATCATTGCGAATTGAAATTGGAGGATGGAGTTGTGGACATCTACAATGTGGAATTTTTCTCCCACTTAACATATTTTATAGTTCTAAAACATATAATAATAATAATGTATTATTCATATCTTAGTTTTTGACCAAGTCAAGACAAACCGGTGTGAGATTTTCCTTAAAGTCAAAAAGAACATTAAAAGTCTATTCCAAAATGTTAAAGCGACAGGTGTTGGGGTTCTTTGAGCCATCATTATTCGTGGGGACAGAGGAGTAAGATGGACGGCGAGGATGGAAGAAGCACTTGCCCTCGTACGAGGTAGTTGACCCAAGTCAATTGCGTGAGTTGCGCTCTTCTGTGGCTCTGACGTGGAGACTGGAAGAGGAAAAGTCAAAGTGAGGTCTTTGTAGAGAGAGAGAGAGAGAGAGAGTTAGGATGGAAGTGATGTTGGTGGCGCTTATTATGGCTTTGAACTTTCCATCGAAACTACGGCAACAATAGCAGTACTTTCGAAATACCAATATCGATTAGTACAATTTGAGGAAACCGATCGGTGCAAGGAAAGATGAAAAATGCGTTTGGTTCAGTTTTTCTAAGGGGTTTTGGCCTCTAAAACCCTGAGAAAATGTTGGGGGAGATTGGCAAACCTTTTCAAAGGGTATTGGGCTAATGCCCATTAGGATTTGACGCATAATTAAGTCGAAGTAAAACGTAAAACGAGAAAAAAAATTGAGAAACGAGATTTTATCATGATTCATCCTTAAAGTAGGGCCGTGCTAGCAAAATATTCTACTATAACTAGCACTTTACATCTCTCGTTATATCATTTAATTACAAGCAAAAAAGTATATATAACAATAGTTATTTATGAGTTTAAACCCAAACTACTAATGAAAAATTTTGGGTTTAAATCATAAAAGCCATTTTGTGTCCAGGGGCGCTGCCCTCTTGAGACCCCTGTTGGACGACTCCCTTGGATCCCCATTCGCTCAGCATAGAGTGAGACCTATGTGCTTTTATGTTGCAGGGAAGTATTAACCACACCTCAATAATGCCAGCCTTGAGAAGGCCAAAAGCCAAATGTTGATGGGGACCAACATTGGGCTTTTGGCATTTTTGGAATGTTGAAGATTCCATTAATGAAAATTATTCAGTTATCTATTTTGCCCTCAAAACCTTATTAAAAATCCATTTTTACCCCTCTTTTAAAAGTGAACCCCTTGTTCCTGTTCATCTTCTTCTTCGGGTGGGGCCGGTTAAGGGCCAATGAGGGCTAGCGAAAGTCGTCTAGGGTCACGCAACCCCCAGGCAATGGCTGCCTAGGTCGTGCGACCCCCGGCTACGAGGCCCGAGGTCGCGTGACCCAAGGCGGCCCTCGCCGGGAGTCAACCGACCCCAAGCGGCCTCGGCGGACAGCCGCATGTGCTCGATCTAGCTCGGTGGCGGCAAAAGCCCTTCATCGGGTAGCGAAGAGTTTTGATTTTATCGAAAAGAAAAATAAAAAGAAATAGAAAAAGAATTTTTTTTTTACCAAACATTACTTAATCCAAAGTTGCATTTCAAAGTTTTTTTACCAAATACCATTTTCATTTTTCCAAAGCCACATAGGCTAAAGACGTTTACATTTTGGTCAAGGCTCATTTTCAAAGCAGAACCGAACACCCTAAGCCCTTCCGAAAAGTTTCGCCCGCGTTACGTCTATTTATTTGGGAGAGCCAATGCAATAGATTTCTCTTTCTAGGTCACCGTGCAACAATGTAACCTAATTCGCTCAATTGTCCATGGTACATCTAATTCGATAGCGTTCTCAATCAAGCACATTTAATATTTGCAGTTCCCGATGCCAAATCGTATCATCTCTGCAAAAGGCGCCCCCTCCCAAGTCAGATTCATTCTTCCCTATCACGTCTGTGGTGGGCGAGTCCATTCATTCCCGTCTTCTTCGCCGTTCTATAAGCCTATCGAAAAAATTATCACGTGAACATAATTTATATATTCTAGTAACGTTTGATGTCGTGTGAGTTCGGACTTGTTTCGTCCTCAACCTCAAGCGGAGACTTGGAAACATAAGTCAAGGATAAGGATGTAGACATAACTGGATGTTAGAGAGAGAGAGAGAGAGAGAGAGAGATGGAAGACATTCATGCTACTTACAAACATCATAGTCAATTTACATAAAATTCTCATTGAAGTAAATAAGGATGCTCGAAGAAAATGAATTCTCCACATGGAGTTCCACGTCATAAGAAATTACTAAATCAAACTATTTAGAATTCATTTGCAAACTCGGACAAATTGGACTCCAATCCACATAAATGTTTTATTTAACTACCAATTTCTGTTGGTAATTCACTTCTTCGTATAATAGTTTTTCAATTGATGATTAATTTAATTAACATTTTCATAATCAAAGTGCAATGTGTATATAGTTTAATTTTTTCTCTAATAAAAAATAAGAACCCCTTTCTTTTTATTACGTAATAGATAAATAGATCGATAAGCTCCTTTATTATTTTGGTGACCTCGGTTATTTGTTGGTTAATCCATAATTGTTTAGCTATTTATAACGAGATCAGCGATTTTGCATTGAAAAATTCAGACATTATTGGATGTAATCTCTGTCTTAGAGTGAAAGGAAAATATTTCTTAAATGTAGAAAGCAAGAGAAAAGACATTCCTAAAATCTAGAGGTGTCAATGTGGGTTTTTGACCAACTTTTTAATCCACTTTTATTCATTTTGGTCATATATAGGTTCAATAAATTTTAAAAAATAAGTCAAATATAAGTTTAAGCTTATAAATCCTGCTCAAATATGGGTTTTAATGGGTTTTGACCCAACCTATTTTCGACCAATTTTCGGGCTATGGCCTGCACCTTCCCAAGCATCACTTGTAAGTGGGCATCAAGTAGATTTGTTTATGTTTTGTATTTTATATAAGTAAAGAAATTAAAAAATAAAATAAAAATTCTTCTCCATAAAATAAATAATATTTTTTTAAAAATTAATCATATAAATATTTTTATAATAAAAAATAATTTATTTAAAAAAATTAAAATTTTAAAAATTTTAAACAATTTTAAGAACAATAAAAAATTTTTAAGAGCGTGAAAGTGTTTTAGCAATATCATTTTTCTTAATAAATCATAAGACACAAATATTTCATAATTTGGTTAAATGTAGAAGTATTTAAATAATACATGCGACTCAAGTACGTGTTGAGTATGGGTTGGATTAGATATAGGTCGTTAAATTTAGACGGTATAAAAATGGGTCAAAACGGGTTAAACATGTCAATATGGATTGGACCATATTCAAACCGATTCAAATACGATCCGATTCACCTGTTTGACACCTCTAATAAAACCTTAGTTTTTAATGAAATCAACCTAGTAGTTTCATTAGTTAATGATAAGTAGTTAGACTTATATTGAGGACCTAATTGCCAGGATAATGATGGTCCACAATCGCCTTTTGCAAGTGCGTGTATGTATTCCTGGGGAGGAAAAGATGAGAAGATGGACCGACCGGACAGGTAACAATAATTAAAGTTGATCTTTCAATGAGAATGGATGTCTATGTGATATCGGACCTACCTGGTCAAATTAAGGTTCTCTAGAAAAGGGTTGTGAGAAATTTTTTCTGGTATATGTATTGTCGGCCGCCGCCAGTTACAGACTTATAGTTACCGTTTGGTAAAACTTGATGGTTTATTGTATGCATGGTGAATTATTTTGCTGGATCCAATTTATTGAGCTTAGGTACAGCAATAGAAGGGCCCAAAAAGCAACAAGGCCAACGACCGCGGTGTCGAGGAATCCAAGAAGGAGGGCTTCGCTTGCCATTTCCCCGGCGGCGACCATGGCAGCTCGAGCTCCGGCGAGTTCGGCGAGTCCGACGAGTGACATGATACGACAAATAATCTAAGGCGAGGGTTACCGCTGCATAAAAGATCCGCAATCAATAGCACTTACCAACTTTTCGAGCAATTTATTTTATTAATTCTTTATTAATATTCTGGATTGTTTACCTTCGGTTCATAGTATAGCCATTCTGATTGTTTCCTGTCCGAGCCATCAAGTAACCAATTCAATTCTAAAAACCAAAGATCTTTCGTCAAAGATATTTTCGGCGAAACGGTTTCGAAATCCACTGCCAAGCTACCGGAGTTAGTTCCGGAGATGACAAAGATCGAAAACCAGCAGTGGACGTCGGCGGTAAGCCGCAAAGGCAGCAAACATCAGGAGGTGATAGGGAGATGCTATAAAAAAAAAAAACAAGCGAACCCCATGAAAAAATAATATCCAAACTGAGTCTACTAGTACATAGTGAAAAAGGATTAACACGAAGTATAAATCCGGAAACATGTCCATAGGCACACATCGCAAAGAAGTGCAAAGGAGAACGCAAAATTCACAAGGGAACAAAACTCTTGACTCCTTTGGATCGCACTGTTGAAGAGGGAGGAGAAGCAGCTACAACCGCCGCAGATGGCGGAGCAAGGGTTGGCGCCGGTGCCGGTGCTTCGTGAAAGACGGTCTCATTATAGAACTTGTAAAGCTCAAACCTAACATTGCGGCTCGGGGCCAACCCTCTCCCTCCCGCCTTATGGCTAGGCAGATTATCGATGGCCACTTGCAAGCACGCCTTTGCAATCCGCTGCCGTCAAGTCCGACGTGCACTGCAGGAGCATGGACAGCCGGGCCAAGGGCGTGATGTTGGCGTGCTCGACGGCAAAACTCTTCCGGGACCCATTGGTCGCCGCCTTCTCCGCCAATTCATTGGTCGTGTCCTTCAGCAAATCGGTGAAGCTGCTAGGGCTTGAAATGTTGACGACGTCCATCAATATGAAGGCTGGCGATTCTTGCTCGATAGAGAAAATGGAATTGGCTCGAGTTACGCAGCATGCGGGTTACCAAATGACGGAGCCTTTCTCTTTAGTGCATTTGCGGCGTATTTCCTTCCTCGCCTTCACTACATAGTCGCCACAAGACATGGCCAAATGGAACCGTGGGCCCAGAACGGACCCGTTGACCGGGCCCACGGTTCCAACCTGGACCGGCTCGGAACAGCCGGTTCTGACCTTTTTTTTTTTTTAAAAAAATGAGGCCCCGGGAAAAAAACCGTTGGGCTCGAAAATCGGCGGTTCGAACTAGAACCGGAACCGTCGGTTCGGCCGAACCGACCATATCTAGTCGCCACATTGTGGTGGCGGGGATGTTGTCTCGGTAGAGGAATAGGCCGTAGGTGCGGTCAAGTGGGTTTTGTGCTGGTGGTGGCGTTGGCAATGCTGTTGGCATCGGCAGCGGTGATTTAGGTTAAACAGTGAAGTGAGAATTCATGTTTTGATGACTAAATGGCGAAGAAGAGATATTCCAAAGATATTTTCTATAAAGTAGTATCAGATTAGAACTTCGGTTATGTATGGACCACACATCTAAATATTCATGATAACTTTACAATATTTTGAATTTACAAGCGGTCGATACCGATTTTTAGTAATTTTAATTTTAGAAAAATGACCAAAAATAAAAATAAATTCATAAAATTCAAAAATCAATATTGGAAGCCTTGTCACACTTAGGGAACCAATTTTGACAAAAAATATATTTTGTTTTTTTTTTGACATTTTTGGATTTTCTTTTCATTTAAAAATAGCTAAAAATTGAGAAAAATATTAAATGTGGCCAGAAAAATCTGAAAAAATAGTCAGTAATTTTATTTTAATTTCAATTTCACTTTGGCCGCTTTATTTTCAAAAAATTCAATTGGGATCACAATTTTCCCGATTTGCAAGATTTTGATTTTACAAGCCATTTAGGTTGCTCGTCACTTGTTTGGCCAAGAGATCTTGTCAAGTAAAAATCAAATTTTCTGAGTGTTATGGCCCGTTTGTCTCGACTAATCAAAAGTAAAAAGAAAAAGGAAAATACTTTTCGGTCAATATGTTAAATATTTGCGCAAATTTCATTAAAAACTTTCAAGAATATTGGGTATGAATGTATGTCTTGACACCTATATATTACGACCAAGCCTATACACATGAAGGTAGCCGTTCATCTAGTTACGGCCATCATCATTCTTTCTGAGATCCAATCTGTATACATGGTTGCTTTAAAACCTATTTATGCTCTATCTACCTAGTATCAGACAACTAAGACAGATCATGGACTTTAATTTCATGCATGGACCAGCAGCACATGTTACACCTAGTTCCCATGAAACCGAGAATCGCGTCGATGTCGAATGTTCGGATGTCAATAGCCTCTATTCACCGTGGCAACATTGTAGAAGCAGTAACATTGTCGGTACAAGAGCTTTCTGGCTCCAAGAGCCTACCCAAGGGGATGTCTCAGCCCGACCGAAAACGCAGGTTGTTTCGGCTGAGAGAGCACGTCAGGTCCACTCTCGAGAAGAACCACCACATCCGCCATGAGAGGTCAGTCTGCCGGATCTTCTTGCACGCATAAAAGCCCAATTTGAATGGTTCTACGCACATTGGCCGGGGGGAACGATTTCAGCAGGAAAGGGTCCACGAATTCAAGCTCTTTCCCTTCGTTCCACAAAAGCCATGCCTGCGCATAGTTCATAAGTGTCACGTTGATATGTCATCCAGGTGATTTCAAAACTCTTGCTCGATTCGGTTAAAATCGTGATGCAAGCATGCAAGGAGAAAGAAGTTTACATATTTTAGCAGCGATGATGCGCGCTTGGTGAGGTAGAAGCCACTATTTTTCTTCCCACTGATGATTTCGAGCAGGATGACTCCGAAGCTGAACACATCGGACTTTGCAGAGAATTGTCCCTCCATTGCATATTCTGGGGCCATGTAACCGCTGAGGAGAACGGAAACTCAACAGTAATGCAAACGACAATAACCGAATGCCCAAAGATTAGGAATTGTACGAGGCAGGGGAGGCATAACTTACAAAGTCCCGACAACTCTTCTGGTGTTTGCTACATTCTGCTTCTCTGAGAAAATCCTTGCCATGCCGAAATCCGATATCTTGGCAACCATGTTGGTGTCCAGCAACACGTTGCTTGGCTTTAGATCTCTGTGGATGATCTTCGGCACGGAATCCTCATGAAGATAAAGCAGTCCTCTGGCAATCCCATCAATTATGTTGTAGCGTGCTCTCCAATCGAGCTGTGAACTCTTCGTTGGATCTGAAAGTAGTAGCTGACACAATTGTCATTGAATGCGTAAAGGTAATAGGAGTTCGGTCCACTTGAGAGAGAAAAAAAGACTATGCGGGAGCTAACCGGAGAGGAAGACATCGAGGCTTTTGTTGGCCATGTATTCATATATGAGTAGATTCTCATGTCCGTCCATGCCCCACCCCAAAAGCCTCACAAGATTTTTGTGTTTGAGTTCTGCAATCAGCGTGATTTCGTTTCTGAACTCTTCTATGCCCTGCCACGACTTCCTCGACAGCCTCTTAACTGCTATTTCGTTTCCATCTGGTAGAATTCCCTGGAACGACATAAAAGAATAGTCATCAGTTTATGCTTTTCAGGGAAATTCTCCAACCCAGTTGATTATGATCCCATCGAGGTGCTTAACCTTGTAAACAATGCCGAACCCGCCTTGTCCAAGCTTGTTTGTAAGGCTAAAGTTGGCTGTGGCAGCCCTCAGAGTTTCCAAATCCATGACAAGCATATCATCACAATATTCTAGATCCCCTTTCGAAACCGATAGTTCATCGGGCTTCGCCAATTCCTGTAGCAAGACGTTCTCGTCTTTGTCTTCATCTGGGAAACCATAAAACGTAAAAAAAAAAAAAAAAAGATCCAAATTCTTGTGAGTAACAGTGTCCAAGATATCAGTTTAGTGACTGAAGCTAACTTGTTCAATATACCTCCGGTTGTTATCCTTTTCTGTCTTTGACGGGCAACACAAACCCCAAGGGAAAGTAGCAATGCCCCTGCCAGGATCCATGTGACCAACAAAATCATCCTTGCCTTCCCCAAGCCTACAATGTCACGATCAAATAACTAAGAAATGTTCAACATCCAATTTCCAACTCCCACAGAGAGGACTCAAGTAGTCAGCAAGGCATTTTTGCTGACCACAGAAATAATAAAAACAGTTAGGATCAGCTCAAGAATCAAGATGTCCAACAAGACCGCTCATCAATTGGATTAATAAAGAAACTACTGAATGTTTTGGAATCCCATCGGGTCAATAAAATGCTTTATGACAGCTGGTAGATCATCAGGTCGATCCAATCCCTCTGTTGTCATAAGAAACTTTGTTGTAAAAATTTTCTGCGCAAAAAAATATTGCATCTTGCAGATTTTGTACTTAATCTATTATCCCCAGATGAATTCTGATACATCCTTCATATCGATAAAACTCAGTTCGAGAACTTTCATCTGAAAAGTTATCAGTTAGAATGAATCACATGGACACAAAAGGATTTCTTTGTGCATAGATGATTTTACCATCCTCACTTGGATGACTTGAGCTTCAGGACTGCTCATTCCTCGCAAACAGTTTTTGTTTTTATCACCAGGTCTCATTTCTAATTTCTACAGGCATCGATAATCCGCGACCAATAATAACACTGTCTAAGCAAAGAATCCGAATAAATTACCTTTAGAATGCAGATTATAGAAGCGGTCAAGCTCGAACCTCACGTTGCAATATCTGCTGACGACGATTCCACCTTGCTTAGGAGAGCAACATGTTGCCAGATCCCCCGAGGCCGACTCCAAACATGTATTACAATCATCCCCAGAGATCCCTCTCGTACACTGCACAAGGCCATAAACATGTTCTCGGCTCGACAATTTAGACCTGCCCCCCGCAAACACTGACGGAACCGATGTGGCCTCACTTATGAGACCGATCATCAACTTTTTCAGGACAGTGTTCATCTCGTCCGGATTCGATACGTTCTTCTCCTGATTATTACTATCTGGGTACTTTCCAAGGTAAGTCATCGTGGAGGAGAAATTACTATCCGAATAAGATATCTGGCAATAATCATACCAAATATCAGCATCTGTCATATTACACTTGCTCATGATCTCTTGGCTCGCAATCCCGATGCAATCCCCACAAGCACTCCCACCCACATCAGGCCTGCAAAGTGCTTGACCAAACACTTGACCATTGCCATCCCCAGCAGAACTGCTGCTGTAGCCTGTCTTTGCAGTGCTAGAAGCCAAATTGCCCAGAAGCTGTTCGAGGTTATTCCTGAACGGACTGCCAAAAGTGGAATTGCCATTTTTGAGTGGGCAAAGCACATACAGAGGATCGTTTCCATCAATGGGTGGTACAAAAAACAAAATTGACACTAGGAATAGGAAAAAGGCGACGAGAGTCGAATCTCTTGCCATCTTTCTGGGTCGAAGCAGCAATTCTAGACAAGCGAAAAGGCGCTAACTTGGAATGATTTCCATAAACAGTGAGGGAAGAAATTTTCTCCGAAGTTGAAAGGTCCATCACATGGAGACAATTCAAAATAGTGAAAGCGAGCAGAGAATCTTCAAGTTGGTCAAGATTGGAATTATCGTAAAATTTCAGAGAAAGAGAAAGTTCTTTTTGGCATGAAGGCAAAGAGAAACTTCACCGTTGCATCTTGAGGTTGACTTAAGATGAAAGACTCAGGGGACCAAGAATATTTCATTTTCCTGAAAGGGAATCGGACCAACAGGATGGGACCTTGTATTTATTTCTAATTGTTTTAGCTAACTTCCAACGTGAAAGAATATTGCCCAAATTCAACTGAATACACGTCAAAATCAAATCAACGTAAGAATCTAGGATTAGACAGAGACCCAGCATTGGTTTTTTTCCTTTACGTGTGGTCCCACATCTGGATTTAGTGGAGGCAGCATGTGAAGCCAATGAAATGGCCATGTTTCCTTAAAATGGGAGTTAGAGGAGATGATTTTTCAAAGATGACGGCTGGAATCCAATACCGCAAGAAGTCATTGTATTTGAATTTGTCTATTCAAGCGTCATGGGTCAAGTCCATAGATAGGAGTGCTTCATTGTTCGGCTTGGATATATGGGTCAACCACAGATATGAGGCTGCCGGGACGGGGGCTGCAGGGGACGCTAGCCCCTCGAACTTCGACCGGAAGTTGCTGTTGCCGGTAACAGTGAAAAAGGGTCGGGCAGTAATTAAATACAGCAAAGTGAAGTGCTGTGAGCGACTCTTTTGTCTACTTTGGTTTAATTACTTGGAATTCAAGCGATCTATCATTGTTTTGAACCATGTCTTCTGTGAAGTTTGGTTATATGTACAATTTTGCTTATATAAAGTATATAACGACTGGCCTGTGGCCTGTTGGCTGTTGAGTACCTTGCAATAGTTTGAGCTAGTGTACATCAAATCCTCCATTCACAACCAAACAACCTCTGAATCTTATCAGTAAAAGTATCCCTCTAGCTTTACTTATGGTTTACCACAGAGAGTGAGTTGTCAGGAGATGCTATCTCAACTGACATCTTGCTTGCAATGCGACAATGTCGTCGATTTACATATGTAACGAGCGACAGAGCGACTAAATATCTTAATACCAATATTGACTTAACAGATAGAGGGAATAGAAAGACTATACAAAGACTGGACATAGTTCAGAGAGAACTCAGAGTGCTATGAGATGATCTTCTCTAGGACATACACTGTACTCTTTTGTGCCGAGATGGACATCACACAAAATTAGACAGCTTATGGTTGAGAATCGATTTTCTAGTGAATAACTAGCACACGCGTTACCTTGTCCAAGCAGTATACTTGTGCGGAGAACCGTGTTTATATCCTAGGGCAGACTTTTCTCACCGAGGCGCCACAGTGGAAACCGTCAAGCCATTAACGGAACAGTCATCATCATCAACACCTCCTTTGGACTGATGAGTGAATCTGCCTGCCGAGAAGGCGGGTTTGAGAGGTTGACGGAGAATTACAGCATCCCTTTTGAGCATCACATTGACAGCCGACATGGTGGGCCTGTCGAACGCGTCTTCTTGAACGCACAAAAGTCCAACATGGACACATTTCATCAATTCTTCAGGACAACACTTGTTGTGCAGCAATGGATCCATCATCTCCATTGCTCTTCCTTCATTCCATAGTTGCCATGCCTGCAATAAAGTTGTGTCATCCCATCATTTCTAACGCTAAACGCCAACCAGGAATTCCCAGAGAAAAAAGATGTAACGGACCAACAAATTGCGTAACGCAGCTAGTAATATTCGTCAATGTGCACAAAAGGAGCCAATGATGCCATGACCCAGGTCCGACAGAAGAAGCATAAGCAAGAATTAAAGCTTTACAAGTCTAATGCCAAAGTGCATCTGTTGTATTTTTGCTGTCTGATATTCCAAATTTTCTGTTATTGCGACCTCAAAACATCTCTCATTTAGATTGTTTTTGAATTTATCAACTCTTAATTAGGTGAATAGCGTGAAAACCGGAGGTGTAATCAAGTCATAACTTACATAGGCTAGGAGACTCGGGGCACGTCTCGACTGCCAAAAGCCGGCATTTCTCTCCCCCGTTATTATCTCAAGCAAGAGAACTCCAAAGCTGTAGACATCCGATTTTATGGAATATAACCCCTCCATCGCATACTCCGGCGCCATGTAACCGCTAGGTAGAGAATAAAATGTCAGCTCGTGGCAAAATGACGCAAACATAGAGTCTGAACCAAAAGTGCCGAGATTTATATGACTTGAAAGAATTCTAGAACATCATTTTAGTCCTGTGAAGGAAACTGAAATGCCTCAAAAGTTTACTAACTAGGTTACAACTAATGTGGCAGTATTTGCTTCATTTTCTGTTCCTGCAAAGATCCTTGCCAGTCCAAAGTCCGAGATTTTTGGGTTCATGAAGCGATCCAACAGCACATTGCTTGCTTTGAGGTCCCTGAAGATGATTCTTTGACGAGAATCCTCGTGAAGATAGAGCATACCTCGAGCGATGCCGATGATAATGTTCAGACGTCTGCTCCAACTCAGCTCAATCCTTCTCTGAGCATCTATACCAAAAAACAGAAGTTACCAAATGTCGGATGAATATGATATTTCGCATGTTATGCAAGACACACAGCAGGACTGGTATATACCGAAGAGAAAGACATCAAGACTTCTATTTGGCATGTACTCATAGACAAGCAACTTCTCCTCTCGCTCTGCGCAAAATCCCAGAAGCCTGACCAGATTCTTATGTTGAAGTTTCATTATGAGCAGGACTTCATTTCTGAATTCTTCGGAACCCTTCTCTGACCAGCTCTCTAGCCTCTTCACCGCAACTACTCTCCCATCCGATAGAATACCCTGTCAATCAAAAATGCGAAACTACTCAAGAAAATCCAGAAAAGCAAGACTATCTATTTAAAATTCGGCAACCAACATTGTCTTATGATCAAACTATTGCCACCTTGTAAACTGGACCGAATCCACCTTGTCCTAGTTTTAGTGTCTCTGAGAAGTTGTCGGTGGCCGCAAGTATGCATCTCATGTCAAAATACGGATGATCTTGAATTTCAGTCAGAGTATTTCCCCGGGTGTATTGAAGATATCACCGCCTACTCTAGAATTCAATAACGTGACTCTTCGATAGATTTTTCGGTTTCCGATGGACATCTATCGACGCGCGTGTTTAGTGTTATTATTGTTTTGTTTTTTAGAGTCACCAGTAAGCAGAGGTCGACCCTGTCTATCTGCGAGGTCTTTCTTCCCTGGAATAAAAAATGATGAGTCTCTAGTATATTGGAATTCGGGGAGGGTACAAAGATCACCATTAGGATAAAGATTGTTACTTTTGACGATGACGAAGAAAAGCCAGGAGCACAAACTGATTGCCGCCAAGCAGAGCGATAAAATTGCGAGAACTTCGATCAGCCACTGTTTCCCTGCTTTTGACAAGAAATAGTTGCAGCCTCTTCACAGATTCAATAATTTCCGATAGTAACAACTGCAGAATTATGAGTTGAAGAATAATAATAGGTAGAAAGTTTTGGCATAACCTTACCAGACTTCTTTTTTTGGTCGGCTTTACCGGACGTCTTCCCCAGCCCCGTGAATTCATATAACTCGTATCGCAAGTAGCAACTCGGACTTAGAACTCTTGCTCCTTTGGAAAAATAGCAGCAATCTCTTACATTTCTTATTGCTTCTTGGAGGCACTTGCGACAATCATCTGCTGTTAAGTCCTTAGCGCACTGAGCAAGAGCATATAAAGTCATGTTCGTGCCCAGCTCGAAATCCTTTTCCTTAGTAGCATAGTGAGTCCCTGGAGACTCGAAAGCTGCTTTCCAGGCGAGAAAACCTAAAGTTTCATTTACCACCAACCCGAACTTGCCAGGATCGGATATATTCTCTGGATTGAACTGATTTTTGTTTCCTTCGGTCAGGCGGCCGAAAAATTCTTGGCCGGATATCCGCAACTGGCAAGATCCCTCCCAAACGACCGCTTCCGTCTTGTTTGGACAAAGCTTCAGGAGGTCTTCCGATCCCTTGGCTATGCAAGTCTGGCATGTTGAGTTGGGGACATAGTCGAGGCACATGTACTGACCGTAAACTTTATTCGGGTAGTTCCCGGACGAGTCCTCGAAGAACTTGGAGGCATTCTTTTGCATCGAAGAAGTGAGCTCATTGAGGTTGTCCTGATATGCACTGTTGGTGGCATGTGAACCATTGTCAGGGCAGAGCGTTTCGGGGATGTCGGCCAGGACCGGGCCGCAAAATCCAGGAAGAAGGCAATGAAAAAGAAGCAGCAGGATGGTTCTGGAGACCGCCCGAGGACGGAACAAGGTGATCATTTCTCAAGTGTAACTCCAGTTCTGTGGAATCAGCTCCCTACAGAGTCATTGATTCAAGCCACCCACCAGAGTTTTCACTTGCCTCCTTGCTATCAGTGACTCGGTCCGTCGCGAATCGGGCCAACGCAGGTACTTTACAATGGAGCCTGATAAGAAGACCAAGACTTTCCATTCTTGTCTTGAGTGGGAATGGTATGGAAATTTCCCTTTTCCAAAATCACGTGGTTTCCATGTCTATATATGTCAAAAGCAGGGCAATCGGAGGAACATTAGTGGAGGTGAGCAACACAGATTTTATTAAAATTAAGATTGCATTTACGAAACGAGAAAATAACCGGTGAATAATTAGGTTTACATTTAAGTAGTAAAAAAATAAAAAATAAAATCAGTCTAGTCCAGGGGAAACCGGACCGAAAATCACACGTTCCAATTTGACGGAATTGGGGACCGGGTTCGGTCCGGTCCGGGCGGTTCCCAATCATTCGGCCTGTCTTGCTCAACGAATTGGAGAGATGGGCTCCAAAACAGTTTGCGTGGGATTTGATGCTAGACTTGGTTCTCATGTGTGACCCTTCATTTGCATGATCCGGTGGTTAATTGGGATTAGAAAATTGGCACATGGGAAGACTCAGAAGAAAACAAAAGTGTAGAGGGGTATAAACAAAGAATTAGTTTTAGGAATTCAAAGTCAAGTAGCATATGTAAATTGCTAGGAAGCAGTTTCCCCTAAAGGAAAATTCATTTTTATACTGTCAATATAAGACCAGTCTTCTTCTCTATAGTCTACTAATAGAAGGTTCTGTCAAGTAAAAACCTGCATTAGTTGAGGGAAAATGTTAATACACAAGTCAATCCAAGGAAGGAACTAGTTGAGCAAATCGGTGATTGTGATGCGATTCCGACTTGGCAACCCCGGACCTAGCGATTTGAGAAGCGAGACGCCCTGGGTTCAATTCCGGTTTGGCATAGCCTCTTGATGCCAAGCCGAGAGTCTTGTAGTTGTGACTTTCGCATACCAAATCGGACATTCTCTGTGTGCGATAATCCTGATTGTTTATGCAGTGATTTTCATGAGCAGAGTAATTCTTCCAAAACACTGACAAGTTCCTTTTTACAAGGCAGAAACTTTACAACCGTAGGCAAATGAAACCTTAATCAGCTAATGCCTGTGGTCTTCACCTTTGAGGCGAAGATTATGCCGAATTGATACTGACGACTCTACCAAACAGTCATTTGATTGACAGAAAGATTAGTTGCCGATGATTGATCGACTTCTTGTACGACTCTACCGACCGAGAAGAGCGAACGGCTTGGTTCGGTCTCCGTTCGGGAAAGAGTTCCTGTTTGACCTCCCAGAAGCGTCACTACTTCCGACATTGTCGGTCTATCTCCAGGATCTTCCTGGACGCACAAGAGGCCGATGTGAATGCACCTGAATATTTCAGCTGTCGAGCCTGATTCTGCTAGAGAAGGATCCACGAGTTCCAACTCTCTTCCTTCAGTCCATAGTTTCCATGCCTGCAAGAATAAATTGATTTTGGTGCAGAATGAGTGATTAGCAGACACCCAGTATTTTCAGCTCAAAACATGACTAAAAGGAAAGATTTTGATTCCGGTGAACCGTAGAACATACATATGCAAGAAGCGTCTGAGCATGTCCTGTAACAACTTCAAAATCGACCACCAAGTGACCAGAGTTAGTTCCCAAGATGATAAAGATCGAAAACCGGCGGAGTGGACCTCGCTGGATGTCGGCGGTAAGCCGCAAAGGCGGCAAACATCAGGAGGTGATAGGGAGATGCTAAAAAAACAAGCCAACCCAATGGAAAAATAATGTCCAAACCGAGGCTACTAGTACATTGTGAAAACGGATTAGCACGGAAGTATAAACCCGGAAACATGTCCATAGGCACACATCACAAAGAAGTGCAACGGAGACCGCAAAATTTACATGGAAACATAACGCCGACTCCTTTGGATCTCACTGTTGCAGAGGGAGGAGAAGCAGCTACAACCGCCGGAGGTGCGGAGCAAGAGTTGGCGCGGTGCTGGTGCTTTGTAAAAAACGGTCTCATCATAGAACTTGTGAAGCTCGAACCCAACATTGCGGCTTGGGGCCAACGCTCTCCCGCCTGCCTTATGGCTCGGCAGATGATCGATGGCCATTCGCAAGATTGCCTTTGGCAATCTACTTCCGTCGAGTCCGGCGTGCACTGCGCGAGCGTGGACAGCCGGTCCGAGGTTGTGATGCCAGCGTCCTCGACCTCAAAACTCTCCCTGGACCCATTGCTCCCTACCTTCTCCTTCATTCACTGGTCGTGTCCTTCAGCAAACTCGGTGAAGCTGCTAGGGGTTGAAGGCTGGCGATTCTTGTTCGACGAAGAAAATGGAATTGGTTCGAGCAATGCAGCATTCGGCGGTCTTACCAAATGACGGTGTCTTTCTCTTTAGTGCATTTGTGGAGCATTTCCTTCCTCGCGTTCGCTACACAGTAGCCACATTGCGGCGGTGGGGATGTTGCCACGGCAGAGGAATAGCCCGTAGGCGCGGTCAAGTGGGTTTTGTGCCGGCGGTGGCATTGGCAAAGCCGCCGGCATCAGAGGCGGTGATTTAGGTTGAACGGGGAAGCGAGAATTCATGTTTTGTCGATTAGATGGCAAAAAAGAGACATTCAGAAGATATTTTCTATAAAGTAGTGTAAGATTAGAACTTCGGTTATGTGTGGACCACAAGTCTAACGCAAATTAACTAAATATTCATGATAACTTTACAATATTTTGAATTTACGAGCGGTCGATACCTGATTTTTAGTAATTTTAATTTTAGAAAAATGACCAAAAATAAAAATAAATTCGTAAAATTCAAAAATCAATATTGGAAGCCTTGTCGCACTTAGGGAACCAATTTTGACAAAAAAAATATTTTTCGTATTTTTTTTTACTTTTTGGATTTTCTTTTCATTTAAAAATAGCTAAAAATTGAGAAAAATACGAAATGTGGCCAGAAAAATCTGAAAAAATAGTCAGTAATTTTATTTTAATTTCAATTTCACTTTGGCCGCTTTATTTTTGTAAAATTCAATTGGGATCACAATCTTCCCCGATTTGCAAGATTTTGATTTTACAAGCCATTTAGGTTGCTCGCCACATGTTTGGCCAAGAGATCATGTCGAGTAAAAATCAAATTTTCGAGTGCTACGGCCCGTTTGTCCCGACTAATCAAAAGTAAAAAAGAAAAAAGGAAAATACTTTTCGGTCAATATGTTAAATATTTGCGCAAATTTCATTAAAAACTTTCAAGAATATTGCGTGTGAATGTATGCCTTGACACCTATATATTACGACCAAGCCTATACACATGAAGGTAGCCGTTCATCTAGTTACTGCCATCATTATTCTTTCTGAGATCCAATCTATATACATGGTTGCTTTAAAACCTATTTATGCTCTATCTACCTAGTATCAGACAACTAAGACAGATCATGGACTTTAATTTCATGCATGGACCAGCAGCACATGTTACACCTAGTTCCCATGAACCTGAGAGTCGTGTTGATATCGAATGTTCGGATGTCAATAGCCTCTATTCACCGTGGCGACATTGTAGAAGCAGTAACATTGTCGGTACAAGAACTTTCTGGCTCCAAGAGCCTACCCAAGGGGATGTCTCGCCCGACCGAAAACGCAGGTTGTTTCGGCTGAGAGAGCACGGCAGGTCCATCCTCGAGAAGAACCACCACATCCGTCATGAGAGGTCGGTCTGCCGGATCTTCTTGCACGCATAAAAGCCCAATTTGAACGGTTCTACGCACATCGGCCGGGGGGAACGATTTCAGCAGGAAAGGGTCCAGGAATTCAAGCTCTTTCCCTTCGTTCCACAAAAGCCATGCCTGCGCATAGTTCATAAGTGTCACGTTGATATGTCATCTAGGTGATTTCAAAACTCTTGCTCGATTCGGTTAAAATCGTGATGCAAGCATGCGAGGAGAAAGAAGTTTACATATTTTAGCAGCGATGATGCGCGCTTGGTGAGGTAGAAACCACTATTTTTCTTCCCACTGATGATTTCGAGCAGGATGACTCCGAAGCTGAACACATCGGACTTTGCAGAGAATTGTCCCTCCATTGCATATTCTGGGGCCATGTAACCGCTGAGGAGAACGGAAACTCAACAGTAATGCAAACGACAATAACCGAATGCCCAAAGATTAGGAATTGTACGAGGCAGGGGAGGCATAACTTACAAAGTCCCGACAACTCTTCTGGTGTTTGCTACATTTTGCCTCTCTGAGAAAATCCTTGCCATGCCGAAATCCGATATCTTGGCAACCATGTCGGTGTCCAGCAACACGTTGCTTGGCTTTAGATCTCTGTGGATGATCTTCGGCACGGAATCCTCATGAAGATAAAGCAGTCCTCTGGCAATCCCATCAATTATGTTGTAGCGTGCTCTCCAATCGAGCTGTGAACTTTTCGTTGGATCTGAAAGTAGTAGCTGACACAATTGTCATTGAAGGCGTAAAGGTAATAGGAGTTCGGTTCACTTGAGAGAGAAAAAAGACTATACGGGGAGCTAACCGGAGAGGAAGACATCGAGGCTTTTGTTGGCCATGTATTCATATATGAGTAACTTCTCATGTCCGTCCATGCCCCACCCCAAAAGCCTCACGAGATTTTTGTGTTTGAGTTCTGCAATCAGCGTGATTTCGTTTCTGAACTCTTCTACTCCCTGCCACGACTTCCTCGACAGCCTCTTAACTGCTATTTCGTTTCCATCTGGTAGAATTCCCTGGAACAACATAAAAGAATAGTCATCAGTTTATGCTTTTCAGGGAAATTCTCCAACCGAGTTGATTATGATCCCATCGAGGTGCTTAACCTTGTAAACAATGCCGAACCCGCCTTGTCCGAGCTTGTTTGTAAGGCTAAAGTTGGCTGTGGCAGCCCTCAGAGTTTCCAAATCCATGACAAGCATATCATCACAATATTCTAGATCCCCTTTTGAAACCGATAGTTCATTGGGCTTCGCCAATTCCTGTAGCAAGACGTTCTCGTCTTTGTCTTCATCTGGGAAACCATAAAACGTAAAAAAAAAAAAAAAAGATCCAAATTCTTGTGAGTAACAGTGTCCAAGATATCAGTTTAGTGACTGAAGCTAACTTGTTCAATATACCTCCGGTTGTTATCCTTTTCTGTCTTCGACGGGCAACACAAACCCCAAGGGAAAGTAGCAATGCCCCTGCCAGGATCCATGTGACCAACAAAATCATCCTTGCCTTCCCCAAGCCTACAATGTCACGATCAAATAACTAAGAAATGTTCAACATCCAATTTCCAACTCCCACAGAGAGGACTCAAGTAGTCAGCAAGGCAATTTTGCTGACCACAGAAATAATAAAAACAGTTAGGATCAGCTCAAGAATCAAGATGTCCAACAAGACCGCTCATCAAGCGGATTAATAAAGAAACTACCGAATGTTTTGGAATCCAATCGGGTCAATAAAATGCTTTATGACAGCTGGTAGATCATCGGGTCGATCCAATCCCTCTGTTGTCATACGAAACTTTGTTGTAAAAATTTTCTGCTCGAAAAAATATTGCATCTTGCAGATTTTGCACTTAATCTATTATCCCCAGATGAATTCTGATACATCCTTCATATCGATAAAACTCAGTTCGAGAACTTTCATCTGAAAAGTTATCACTTAGAATGAATCACATGGACACAAAAGGATTTCTTTGTGCATAGCTGATTTTACCATCCTCACTTAGGTGACTTGAGCTTCAGGACTGCTCTTTCCTCTCAAACAGTTTCTGTTTTTATCACCAGGTCTCATTTCTAATTTCTACAGGCATCGATAATCCGCGACCAATAACACTGTCTAAGCAAAGAATCCGAATAAATTACCTTTAGAATGCAGATTATAGAAGCGGTCAAGCTCGAACCTCACGTTGCAATATCTGCTGACGACGATTCCACCTTGCTTAGCAGAGCAACATGTTGCCAGATCCCCAGAGGCCGACTCCAAACATGTATTACAATCATCCCCAGAGATCCCTCTCGTACACTGCACAAGGCCATAAACATGTTCTTGGCTCGACAATTTCGACCTGCCCGCCGCAAACACCGACGAAGCCGATGTGGCCTCACTTCTGAGACGATCCATCAACTTTTTCAGGACAGTGTTCATCTCGTCCGGATTCGATACGTTCTTCTCCTGATTATTACTAACTGGGTACTTTCCAAGGTAAGTCATCGCGGAGGAGAAATTACTATACGAATAAGATATCTGGCAATAATCATACCAAATATCAGCATCTGTCTTATTGCACTTGCTCATGATCTCTTGGCTCGCAATCCTGATGCAATCCCCACAAGCACTCCCACCCACATCAGGCCTGCAAAGTGCTTGACCAAACACTTGACCATTGCCATCCCCAGCAGAGCTGCTGCTGTAGCCTGTCTTTGCAGTGCTAGAAGCCAAATTGCCCAGAAGCTGTTCGAGGTTATTCCTGAACGGACTGCCAAAAGTGGAAGTGTTATTTTGGAGTGGGCAAAGCACATACAGAGGATCGTTTCCATCAATGGGTGGTACAAAAAACAAAATTGACGCTAGGAATAGGAAAAAGGCGACGAGAGTCGAATCTCTTGCCATCTTTCTGGGTCGAAGCAGCAATTCTAGACAAGCGAAAAGGCGCTAACTTGGAATGATTTCCATAAACAGTGAGGGAAGAAATTTTCTCCGAAGTTGAAAGGTCCATCGCATGGAGACAATTCAAAATAGTGAAAGCGAGCAGAGAATCTTCAAGTTGGTCAAGATTGGAATTATTATAAAATTTCAGAGAACGAGAAAGTTCTTGTTGGCATGAAGGCAGAGAGAAACTTCACCGTTGCATCTTGAGGTTGACATAAGATGAAAGACTCAGGGGACGAAGAATATTTCATTTTCCTGAAAGGGAATCGGACCAACAGGATGGGACCTTGTATTTATTTCTAATTGTTTTAGCTAACTTCCAACGTGCAAGAATATTGCCCAAATTCAACTGAACGCACGTCAAAATCAAATCAATGTAAGAATTTAGGATTAGACAGAGACCCAGCATTGGTTTTTTTCCTTTACGTGAGGTCCCACATCTGGATTTAGTGGAGGCAGCATGTGAAGCCAATGAAATGGCCATGTTTCCTTGGGAGTTAGAGAAGATGCTTTTCAAAGATGACGGCTGGAATCCAATACTGAGAGAAGTCATTGTATTTGAATTTGTCTATTCGAGGGTCATGGGTCAAGTCCATAGATAGGAGTGCTTCATTGTTCGGCTTGGATATATGGGTCAACCACGGATAGGAGGCCGCCGGGACGGGGGCTGCAGGGGACGCTAGCCCCTCGAACTTCAACCGGAAGCTGCTGTTGCCGGTAACAGTGAAAAAGGGTCGGGCAGTAATTAAATACAACAAAGTGAAGCGCTGTGAGCGACTCTTTTGTCGACTTTGGTTTAATTACTTGGAATTCAAGCGATCTATCGTTGTTTCAAACCATGTCTTCTGTGAAGTTTGGTTATATGTACAATTTTGCTTATATAAAGTATATAACGAGTGGCCTGTGGCCTGTTGGCTGTTGAGTACCTTGCAATAGTTTAAGCTAGTGTACAGCTAGAAAGAGAGTGTGGAGCATCTAGTTTAGAAAGAGAGAATTCACAGCAAGGTAGCATCACTTGAAGTAACAACATCAAATCCTCCATTCACAACCAAACAACCTCTGAATCTTATCAGTAAAAGTATCCCTCTAGCTTCACTTATGGTTTACCACAGAGAGTGAGTTGTCAAGAGATGCTATCTCAACTGACATCTTGCTTGAAATTCGACAATGTCGTCGATTTACTTATGTATCGAGCGACAGAACGACTAAACATCTTAATACAAATATTGACTTAACAGATAGAGAGAATAGAAAGACTGTACAAAGACTGGACAAAGTTCAGAGAGAACTCAGAGTGCTATGAGATGATCTTCTCTAAGACATACACTGTACTCTTTTTGTGCCGAGATGGACATCACACAAAATTAGACAGCTTATGGTTGAGAATCGGTTTTCTAGTGAATAACTAGCACACGCGTTACCCTGTCCAAGCAGTACACTTGTGCGGAGAACCGTGTTTATCTCCTAGGGCAAACTTTTCTCACCGAGGCGCCACAGTGGAAACCGTCAAGCCATTAACGGAACAGTCATCATCGTCAACACCTCCTTTGGACTGATGAGTGAATCTGCCGGCCGAGAAGGCGGGTTTGAGAGGTTGACGGAGAATTGCAGCATCCCTTTTGAGCATCACATTGACAGCCGACATGGTGGGCCTGTCGAACGCGTCTTCTTGAACGCACAAAAGTCCGACATGGACGCATTTCATCAATTCTTCAGGACAACACTTGTTGTGCAGCAATGGATCCATCAACTCCATTGCTCTACCTTCATTCCATAGTTGCCATGCCTGCAATAAAGTTGTGTCATCCCATCATTTCTAACGCTAAACGCCAACCAGGAATTCCCAGAGAAAAAAGATGTAACGGACCAGCAAATTGTGTAACGCAGCTAGTAATATTCGTCAATGTGCACAAAAGGAGCCAATGATGCCGTGACCGAGGTCCGACAGAAGAAGCATAAGCAATAATTAAAGCTTTACAAGTCTAATGCCAAAGTGCATCTGTTGTATTTTTGCTGTCTGATCTTCCAAATTTTCTGTTATTGCGACCTCAAAACATCTCTCATTTAGATTGTTTTTGAATTTATCAACTCTTAATTAGGTGAATAGCGTGAAAACCGGAGGTGTAATCAAGTCATAACTTACATAGGATAGGAGACTCGGGGCACGTCTTGACTGCCAAAAGCCGGCATTTCTCTCCCCCGTTATTATCTCAAGCAAGAGAACTCCAAAGCTGTAGACATCCGATTTTATGGAATATAACCCCTCCATCGCATACTCCGGCGCCATGTAACCGCTAGGTAGAGAATAAAATGTCAGCTCGTGGCAAAATGACGCAAACAAAGAGTCTGAACCAAAAGTGCCGAGATTTATATGACTTGAAAGAATTCTAGAACATCATTTTAGTCCTGTGAAGGAAACTGAAATGCCTCAGAAGTTTACTTACTAGGTTCCAACTAATGTGGCAGTATTTGCTTCATTTTCTGTTCCTGCAAAGATCCTTGCCAGTCCGAAGTCTGAGATTTTTGGGTTCATGAAGCGATCCAACAGCACATTGCTTGCTTTGAGGTCTCTGAAGATGATTCTTTGACGAGAATCCTCGTGAAGATAGAGCATACCTCGAGCGATGCCGATGATAATGTTCAGACGTCTGCTCCAACTCAGCTCGATCCTTCTCTGAGCATCTATACCAAAAATATAAGTTACCAAATGTCGGATGAATATGATATTTCGTATGTTATGCAAGACACACAGCAGGACTGGTATATACCGAAGAGAAAGACATCAAGACTTCTATTTGGCATGTACTCATAGACAAGCAACTTCTCCTCTCGCTCTGCGCAAAATCCCAGAAGCCTGACCAGATTCTTATGTTGAAGTTTCATTATGAGCAGGACTTCATTTCTGAATTCTTCAGAACCCTTCTCTGACCAGCTCTCTAGCCTCTTCACCGCAACTACTCTCCCATCCGGTAGAATACCCTGCCAATCAAAAATGCGAAACTACTCAAGAAAATCCAGAAAAGCATGACTATCTATTTAAAATTCGGCAACCAACATTGTCTTATGATCAAACTATTGCCACCTTGTAAACTGGACCGAATCCACCTTGTCCTAGTTTTAGTGTATCTGAGAAGTTGTCGGTGGCCACAAGTATGCATCTCATGTCAAAATACGGATGATCTTGAATTTCAGTCAGAGTATTTCCCCGGGTGTATCGGAAGGGAAGAATACCGTGAGCGGAGTCACCGGTAAGCAGAGGTCGACCCTGTCTATCTGCGAGGTCTTTCTTCCCTGGAATAAAAAATGATGAGTCTCTAGTATATTGGAATTCGGGAGGGTACAAAGGTCACCATTAGGATAAAGATTGTTACTTTTGACGATGACGAAGAAAAGCCAGGAGCACAAACTGATTGCCGCCAAGCAGAGCGATAAAATTGCGAGAACTTCGATCAGCCACTGTTTCCCTGCTTTTGACAAGAAATAGTTGCAGCCTCTTCACAGATTCAATAATTTCCGATAGTAACAATTGCAGAATTATGAGTTGAAGAATAATAATAGGTAGAAAGTTTTGGCATAACCTTACCAGACTTCTTTTTTTGGTCAGCTTTACCGGACATCTCCACCGGCTGCGTGAAGTTATATAACTCGTATCGCAAGTAGCAACTCGGACTTAGAACTCTTGCTCCTTTGGAAAAATAGCAGCAATCTCTTACATTTCTTATTGCTTCTTGGAGGCACTTGCGACAATCATCTGCTGTTAAGTCCTTAGCGCACTGAGCAAGAGCATATAAAGTCATGTTCGTGCCCAGCTCGAAATCCTTTTCCTTAGTAGCATAGTGAGTCCCTGGAGACTCGAAAGCTGCTTTCCGGGCGAGAAAACTTAAAGTTTCATTCACCACCAACCCGAACTTGCCGGGATCGGGTATATTCTCTGGATTGGACTGATTTTTGTTTCCTTCGGTCAGGCGGCCGAAAAATTCTTGGCTGGATATCCGCAACTGGCAAAATTCCTCCCAAACGACCGCTTCCGTCTTGTTTGGACAAAGCTTCAGGAGGTCTTCCGATCCCTTGGCTATGCAAGTCTGGCATGTTGAGTTGGAGACATAGTCGAGGCACATGTACTGACCGTAAATTTTATTTGGGTAGTTCCCGGACGAGTCCTCGAAGAACTTGGAGAAAGAAGCATTCTTTTGCATCGAAGAAGTGAGCTCATTGAGGTTGTCCTGATATGCACTGTTGGTGGCATGTGAACCATTGTCGGGGCAGAGCGTTTCAGGGATGTCGGCCAGGACCGGGCCGCGAAATCCAGGAAGAAGGCAATGAAAAAGAAGCAGCAGGATGGTTCTGGAGACCGCCCGAGGACGGAACATGGTGATCATTTCTCAAGTGTAACTCCAGTTCCGGAATCAGCTCTCTACAGAGTCATTGATTCAAGCCACCCACCAGAGTTTTCACTTGCCTCCTTGCTATCAGTGACTCGGTCCGTCGCGAATCGGGCCAACGCAGGTACTTTACAATGGAGCCTGATAAGAAGACCAAGACTTTCCATCTAGTCTTGAGTGGGAATGGTATGGAAATTTCCCTTTTCCTAAATCACGTGGTTTCCATGTCTGTATATGTCAAAAGCAGGGCAATCGGTTCCTGGTCCAGTCTTGTCCCACTCTGAAACCGGAGGAACATTAGTGGAGGTGAGCAACACAGATTTTATTAAAATTGAAGTTGCATTTACGAAACGAGAAAATAACCGGTGAATAATTAGGTTTACATTTAAGTAGTAAAAAAATAAAAAATAAAATCAGTCTAGTCCAGGGGAAACCAGACCGAAAATCACACGTTCCAATTTGACGGAATTGGGGACCGGGTTCGGTCCGGTCCGGGCGGTTCCCAATCATTCGGCCTGTCTTGCTCAACGAATTGGAGAGATGGGCTCCAAAACAGTTTGCGTGGGATTTGATGCTAGACTTGGTTCTCATGTGTGACCCTTCATTTGCATGATCCGGTGGTTAATTGGGATTAGAAAATTGGCACATGGGAAGACTCAGAAGAAAACAAAAGTGTAGAGGGGTATAAACAAAGAATTAGTTTTAGGAATTCAAAGTCAAGTAGCATATGTAAATTGCTAGGAAGCAGTTTCCCCTAAAGGAAAATTCATTTTTATACTGTCAATATAAGACCAGTCTTCTTCTCTATAGTCTACTAATAGAAGGTTCTGTCAAGTAAAAACCTGCATTAGTTGAGGGAAAATGTTAATACACAAGTCAATCCAAGGAAGGAACTAGTCGAGCAAATCGGTGATTGTGATGCGATTCCGACTTGGCAACCCCGGACCTAGCGATTTGAGAAGCGAGACGTCCCGGGTTCAATTCCGGTTTGGCATAGCCTCTTGATGCCAAGCCAAGAGTCTTGTAGTTGTGACTTTCGCATACCAAATTGGACATTCTCTGTGTGCGATAATCCTGATTGTTTATGCAGTGATTTTCATGAGCAGAGTAATTCTTCCAAAACACTGACAAGTTCCTTTTTACAGGGCAGAACTTTACAACTGTAGGCAAATTAAACCTTAATCAACTAATGCATGTGGTCTTCACCTAGGCGAGATACTGGAAACAGTCATTTGATTGACAGAAAGATTAGTTGCCGATGATTGATCGACTTCTTGTACGACTCTACTGACCGAGAAGGCCAGCTTGTTAGGTTCTGGAAGAGTTCCTGTTTGACCTCCCAGAAGCGTCACTACTTCCGACATTGTTGGTCTATCTCCGGGATCTTCCTGGACGCACAAGAGGCTGATGTGAATGCACCTGAATATTTCAGCTGTTGAGCCTGATTCTGCCAGAGAAGGATCCACGAGTTCCAACTCTCTTCCTTCAGTCCATAGTTTCCATGCCTGCAAGAATAAATTGATTTTGGTGCAGAATGAATGATTAGCAGGCACCTAGTATTTTCAGCTCAAAACATGACTAAAAGGAAAAATTTTGATTCCGGTGAACCGTAGAACATACATATGCAAGAAGCGTCTGAGCATGTCCTGTAAGATAAAATCTGCTATTTCGTTTTCCGCTGATGATCTCGAGCAAAATGACACCAAAGCTGAACACATCTGATTTCACAGAGAATAGTCCCCCCATTGCATACTCTGGGGCCATATAACCACTGTCACAAGTATCAAAGTTGACATTAGTTTTTCCTAGAGTGTTTTCCTTGGCAAGAGCAAAAAATTCCTAGATTTTTCAGCTGAACCAAATCAGAAGAAGGAGACTCACTATGTTCCTACGACTCTTCTTGTATTAGCTGAACTTTGGTTTTCACAAAATATTCTGGCCATCCCGAAATCTGATATCTTGGCAACCATTTCATGATCCAGTAGAACATTGCTAGGCTTCAGATCCCTATGACTAATCCTGAGTCTCGAGTCCTCGTGCAGGTAAACTAGTCCTCTAGCAATTCCATCAATAATGGAAATGCAAGTGCACCAGTCGAGCTGAGCACGTTTCTCTGAATCTGAAGATAAGAGCATCATGCAAAAAACGTTGGTGAATGATGACAATTTACAACATGCGCAACGTTCTAAGTAAATGAGTTCTTTCTAAAAGTTGGAGGATGTGAGAAAATGAACCAAAGATGTAGGTATCGAGGCTTTTGTTAGGCATGAACTCATAGACAAGCAGCTTCTCGTCTCCCTCTATGCCGCATCCAAGAAGCCTTACAAGATTTCTGTGCTGGAGCTTTGCAATCAAGATGACCTCGTTCTTGAACTCCTCGAGACCTTGCCAAGACTTTCTCGACAACCTTTTAACTGCTACTTCTTTGCCATCAGAAAGCACACCCTGAAAACTAATTTGGTTAAGCCCTCCACTTACTGGACGTCAACAGCAAACAATCCCAAACTGGCAGCAACAGATAAATTACCTTGTAGACAATACCAAACCCCCCTTGCGCGAGCTTATTTGAACTTGAGAAGTCATCTGTAGCGGCCTTTAGTGTGGCTAGATCCATGAAAGGAAGTTCTTCAGAGCTAACCAGGTTGCCATCTTCGGTAATTTCCACTCTGACTGGATTTATTAAATCAAGGACCAAAGCACGCGGGCTTCTTTCCAGGTCTGAAGGAACCCGAGTCTGGATTAACTCTCTTAAAAATATGAATTAGAACGTCCATTTTCTCATATATACCTTGTTTTGCTTTCTTCCGGTTGAAGTAGAAGGTGCAAGATCCGGCCAGAACAGCTAACAGGAGTCCCACGATACCCACAACTAGGCCAATCATCCCTTTCTTCCATTTATCCCCTGCAGCATTCAAAGTCAAAAAATAACCATCATGCTGATGAACTTCATACACATTTTCGATTTTGTTCTAACCATATAGAAGCATAGATGTCAAGTTAGCAGCGGTAACTATAGCTTTCTTCTCCTACTAATCTTAACTTTCCGATAGATTTCACGTTCTTACCTCCGGAGGCCAGATAAGACAACATTGAAGTTGTCGAGCCATTGAAAAAGCGGTACAGCTCGTACCTCACATTGCAAGTTCTGCTAACAACCGTTCCCCCCTCCAGTTTATGGCAGCATGCTTTTAGATCTCCCAAGGCAGAGTTCAAGCAATTGTTACAGTTCGTGTCCGACATATCCCTAGTACACTGCACTAGCCCGTATATTGTTTGGCTCACAGAGTACTTTATTTGCCCCGTCACGAACATTTGAGTAGAGTTACCATACGCAGCCTCATTGGTTATGTTCTTCATTAGATACATCAAGTAGGTATACAAGCTGGCTGGGTCTGATGCAAGTTTCTCCTGATGATTGGAATGCGGGTATTTACCAGTATAATCCCAATTCAAGGAGAAATTTTGGAAGGAATAGCGCACTTGGCATAATTCATACCAAATTAGTGCATCTTCAGCAATGCACAGCTTCATGATCTCTTGGCTTGCGTTGCCGACACAACTCTCGCACGCTGCGGAACTGGCATCTCCTCGGCAAAGAGCTTGTCCATAAATTCGGTCACGGCCTTCTCCAACAGTATTATTGTAGAATCCCGTTTTCGCGGTGCCGTGTGACAGTAAATCAAGAAGGAGCTTCAGATTCGTTTTGAAAGGGCCATTGCTCGAGTAATTTCCAAGTTCAGACTGACAGGAAAGTTCAAGATAATCTGCTTCGACACTAATGTGAAGGCCAAGCATTGACAGCAATATGACTGAGAGCCGCAAGTAAAGATGTGGACCTCTCCCCATTTTCCACTTCTGGCACATCGAATCTTAGCATTCACCCGCATAACTCATGCTATAAAAGCACGGAAGTCACGAGGAACGAACACAATTTTCTGGAAAGACGATTTAAACATCTATCGCAGGCATTGGCATTGCATAAAGAATAGAGACCAAATGAACCCAGACAAGAAACATCGTAATGAACCTGGAAAAGTCTCAGGAAAATGCTAGAGCAGTCATATGTGCTGTCTGCTGATGGAGACTGGCATGAACTTATGAGGCCACCAAATTTCAGAGACCCTGAAAAGTCAAGCCTTTCTAGGAAAAATGAGATGCTACTAGGGCCCCAAGAATTCAAAGATCCACAGGAGACAAAATTTCATAATTGATGTCACGACCCGACTCTCTCGAGTACGCGGCATCCCTACCAAAACGCCTCCGGTCATAAAAGATAACGTTCCGTGTACGTTATTGACCGTCCATACTATAGCGCACATGTGGAAACGCGAATTCTCCCAAATCAAGAAAAACAGTAGGGATAGAAATAAAGTCAACAACATCAGTCATATACTATAACAACCGTCAATACAGTACTAAAAGCAGATGATCATTAACCCTATAGAGCTATAGTCACATACAACCCCATTCTTCGGGGCGGCTCTCTAAGACCAAGAAGACCAAGACTTTCCATTCTAGTCTTGAGTGGGATTGGTATGAAAATTTCCTTTTCCTAAATCACGTGGTTTCCATGTCCGTACATGTCAAAAGCTGGGCAATCGGTTCCTAGTCCAGTCTTGTCCCACTCTGAAACTGGAGGAACATTAGTGGATGTGAGCAACACAGATTTTATTAAAATTAAGATTGCATTTACGAAACGAGAAAATAACCGGTGAATAATTAGGTTTACATTTAAGTAATAAAAAAATAAAAAATAAAATCAGTCTAGTCCGGGGGAAACCAGACCGAAAATCACACGTTCCAATTTGACGGAATCGGGGACCGGGTTCGGTCCGGTCCGGGCGGTTACCAATCATTCGACCTGTCTTGCTCAACGAATTGGAGAGATGGGCTCCAAAACAGTTTGCGTGGGATTTGATGCTAGACTTGGTTCTCATGTGTGACCCTTCATTTGCATGAGCCGGTGGTTAATTGGGATTAGAAAATTGGCACATGGGAAGACTCAGAAGAAAACAAAAGTAGAGGTGTATAAACAAAGAATATTTTTAGGGCTTCAAAGTCAAGTAGCATATGTAAATTGCTAGGAAGCTGCTTCCCCTAAAGGAAAATTCATTTTTGTACTGTCAATATAAGACCAGTCTTCTTCTCTATAGTCTGCCAATAGAAGGTTCTGTCAAGTAAAAACCTGCATTAGTTGAGGGAAAATATTAATACATAGCTTTCCCTTGGATATCATGCGTATGGGATGAAATTCATTAAATTTGAAGAGATGGGTGTGCCCCACTTTTGGTCAATTCAACCCAACCACCAGTCAAACCCCAGTCAACTCAGCCCACTCTCTCTCCTCCCTCTTCTCTCTCACGCTGATCAGCTCCCCCCTTTTCCCCTATTCACGAGCGACCCCCCCCCCACCGAACACTCACTTCCTCTTCCTCCGACCTCTTTGTGCGACGCCACCTCACCACCTTCGACCACCACCTTCAGCCGCACCTCGCCGCCACCACCGACCCCTCCGGCGCCGTCGCCAGTCACCGGACGGCCATGAAAGCCGTCGCGGAAGCCCTGCTCTGTTTCAGCGTCCCTAAAGCCGAGACTTCCAGCTCCTCCTCCGGTTGTTCAAGACACCGTCGAAGCCAACCACCACCTCAACAACGTCCACCAGCCTCCTCACCACCATCCCGACCTAACCCCGCTGCTCGTCGTCCACCGGAACCACTGCAAACCGCCCTGGAAACCGACAACCCCGATTTTCGGGTTTTGCTGTTTTTACTTCTGTTCCAGCTCAAACCGCCACCTTCCGCCGCTCACCACCGACGACCTCCTTAGAGTCCTATCTTGTCCCTCGGAGCTTGTGGTGGTCGGTCGCCACTCGTAGAGCCCGATTTGAGCCCCGATCAGACCTCCCTTGTTCTGCCGTTTCCTCTATTTTCTGCACTGCGGTTCTGTATAGCTGCTGTTCGGCCGCCTCCGGCCGCCGTCCGCCGCCCCTAGCTGGTCCCGAAGGTCGTCCTCGACCTGTAGGTAAGTCCCCCAGCCTTCCCCAGCCTCGCCTCAGTCCGTGAGATCGTTTTCCCCTCAATTTAGCCCCGATTTTCCTATTTTTACCTCCGCCGGTTCTGTTTTTCAGCCTCCGTCGCTCGCCGGACCTCCAGTCGCCGAACTGCTGTCGTTTGCAGCGATTTCACCGCCGAACTCATCACTGTTTCGGCCGTGAACAGTGTCGCCAGAACAGTGCCGCCGGTGAACAATGTTTTCGCGTGAACAGTGTTTTCCGACGTGAATAGTGATTTTCGGCCCTGGGCTCGAAAATCGTGCCCGACCCGACCTCGACCACCGTTTTTGGTGAGTTGACCCTAATCCTTGATTAGGGCGCTAATTGCGCTTAAGATTAATTAGCTAGTCGGTAGGGCCTTTAGGTAGAATTGATTATGGTCGAATTAGTTAGAAATCCGGTTTAGGGTAAATGGCCATAATCGATTAAATTAAAATTGTTTGTGGCTAATTGATGTTAGACAAATTTGACTGTTTGTTGTGATTTGATCGCGAGCGAGTGATAGGTTAAGGACGAGCGATTGATTGGCGATTTTTAAATCAAATTGGCTAGTCAATGACTTTGGCACGAAATTGAGCATTTATGTGGCCTAATCGAATTGGTTAATTCGTATTGAATTGATGACTTTGTTTGGGCGGATCGCCACGTTGAAATATTGATTTGAATACCTTGAATGCTCGTTGAGTGAATTGGCATTCGCTTGGGAATTAATCATCTTGTGTGTCTTTACAGTGTTTATTTGGTAGTCTGCATATGCATATGACCGTGTGCAAGATCAAAGACGTATTTTAGCATGAAAATGGCCTTGGGCTGAGTTTTTGAGCACGTTTGTGTGAGCATCCGGCCTAAATCAAAGAGAATAAATTGATTGATGTGTCGGGTGTGCCGTATGGTCATATGAAGGAACGATGATGGGTTTTCCTGGCAAGTTCGTTCTGTACACGTAGTACACACCGTACCATTTTTATGAAACCACACGACTTGCCAGAAGCACGATAATTCATGTCCCGTATGGTACGTACGATTTTAAGGGATTATCGGATGCCGGTCGCAACTTGTGATGGACCGAATGTCGCGACCTAAAAATCGGTTTTTTCAGGTTAACGGATTATTAGGTTAATTAGATTAACTAACCTAATTCGGACTCTCCCAAGTCCTACCGAATCGCAACTTAGGTTCAATTACATGCCAAGATTTTAAATTGGAGCCGCCACTAATCTTTTATGGTAGGTAGATTAGAAACCTAAATAAAGTATTCGGGAGAAAATACTTTATTTCATACGAACTAGAGATTAAATGGATTCGGGGATTTGGTTACATTAACTTTTCAATTAATGCCCTTTCGATACCCGATTTTCATGAAAAATCTTTAGTTTGATGATTTGAATTAATTTTTTTTGGAGGTTTTCTTTTATTAAATGCAATGCTAATGCAATCTACCTATATGACATGTGAGATGTAATGACATAGCAAAAATACGTGACATGGCATAATGACGTGGCAAATATGCATGACAAAGAAAATATAATAATGCAAACTAAACTATAATGCTATGCAACATGGATGGTATTTTTTTGGTATTTTTTTGTGTATTTTCGGATTCATGAAAAAATAAAGGTAAAAACTACCCTAACATGAAGTAACATCTAATTTAACTTAAGAAATTGATTTCTCAAAGTCCTAATTTTATTAGAATTATTTTCATGCAAAAAGAGAAATGTGATTTAGCTTAAGAAAACGCGACATCTTTTTTGGGATTTTTTAGGAATTTATTTAAACCATGAAAACAATGAGATTTGAACAAAAATAAACAATATTGCCCATAAAACACCTTCAAATCCGAAATTCCGATTTTTATTCACAACATCCCCCGAGATTAGGGTTAGCAAGTGAATATATTATAGAATTACCGTCGTCCCTATATACATAGGGCAAACCTTGAAATTCTATTTAGGAATTAGCGATCCGCTCCTCGAGATCGAGGATTTGATATCTAATTCACACGTACGGGCACGATCGTACTTCGAGATCGAAGTCATATGTTGTCTTTAATGTACGTTTTCTGAGGGACAAGGCACAATTGGGGAGCATGTGTTATGGGCAGTTTTGTTTAAAGATGTGCAAATATTTATTGAATTTTTAAAATCCTTAAGGGATTCTGAAATTTTCAAGGGCATATGGCTCTATCCGCAAGGGATTGCGTATCTTTTAAAATTAGGAAAGATTATCTCTTGAGATTTGGAATGAATTTTTTTAGATAATTTCCCAGATTTTAAAGATATGTTCGAAATTTTCAATCGGGATACAATCTTATCCAAAATATTCGGATTTTCGAAAAAAAAAAAAAACTCGAATTTGACCACCGGATTATACACAATCATTTAAGATAAAGATTGGAATTCAAGTTATCTCGAGTTCGAACTACAAGATACATCAAATATTCGAGACCTATCACAAATCCGAAAAAATAATATTCAAGATATGCACAATTATCCACAAAACCATAAGACAAGACCAACTAGGGAAGTTATCTCAAAGATTTCGAAAGACCAGGATAAATCCATAATTTAATTCGTGATCCCATCAAATCCAATCGAGATTAGTCCAATTAAGCAACCCACTCAAGATTTTTTATTCGAAAAGAAAAACGTGGCATCTTGGCTTGGTCGGGTGTTATTTCGCCCAAGTGCACAATTATTCAATCACCAGTTGACTACAATTCAAGGATTCCATGATGAAAACGACAAGTAAAAAGTCACATTCCTACCAGGATGTATTCGAACCTTCAAGAACTACAAGAACATGACAAAAAATAATAATGATAATAATCTGGGTGCTAAACCTCCAATTCGGTTGGCCTTTTGCAAAGTAATCAAGCAAGACATTGAAACTAAAAGATTTTTCCTCTTTATAGCAAAAACAAACGATCCGGAATAAGCAATCACCTCATGACATATCAATATACGCAAGAATGCTCGTGAGAAGTATGCGAGTCAATCAATTAAGCACGTAAATATTCAACGATAGAAAAAAAAATTACCTTGAACCAAATATCGCCTTTTGCTAATCGGACTTGCACGGTAGAATGAATCGCACCGAAACATTTGTTTGATCCAGCATTTACAGCCAAAAGTATCCCCAAATCCACTGGAATTCTAACATAGATAAGCAACCTTGTTAGACTTCAAATAATAAAAAGAAACGGGGCTGATTTGCTATTGGGACAAAGTTGAACAGCAGCTTGGCAATGGCGATAGGCTCGATCGGGGCGAGCTTCAAGTGGACAAACGGCTAGACACGTCGAATTAGATGGCGAGCAATCGGGCATCGGGGCCAACAAGCAGCAGCCGTTGAGCAAGCGAGAGAAGATTTGATCAACACGCCTCAAGGTAATGCACGTTGGAGTAAAAGGAAGACCTCGACCCGGTGGGGAGATCCTTCAACTTTTTCTTTTTCAAAACAATCTTACGTGAATTTTTTGTGCAAAATTTTTGCCGATCCCTCTTCATGTGACCTAGCCATGTTTATATAGAGAAACCCTAGGTCAAAATCTGATAATGCGGGCTTAAGTTTTGGCCTTATTTTGTTTAGTAAACTTTAATTAAAAGGCCTTTTTTGAAATCAAAATTTAGTGGACTGAAAATTAGACCCCGAGGCCTTGTGATTTTCGACACTTGCTCCCTTATGACGGCCGAATTATGGAATATGGGCTCTGGTCTTCCGCATGTCAATTGGGATCCAAATCCCGTTATTGGCGCAAAATAACACAAATGCAATGCATGCTTAAGTTATATATGCTATGCATGAAAACTAATTTAATTTTTTTTGTGAGAATCAAGGCTAATTCTCATTTTTGTGAAAATAAATAATTTAAGAAAAATGAAAATTTAGGTGTCAACACCGAAGCCCCGTATAGGGATGCCTACTTGCCGTGACGTGCAAGGTGCACTGGATACACTGCTTGTAGTAGCCGTTGCCGAGAGGGAAAAGGAACGTAGCTCGGTCCCGCCGGAAGAGTGTGGGATTGCATTAATTGTGAGAGTCGATCATGCCGATCGCGGGGATCCTCATCATTGTGGCGCTAAGAGCGCGATCATCGTTAATAAATGGACTTGTGTGGTGTCCAAGGCATACTTGTGAGTGTGATGTGTGTTCGATGTGACTGTTGAGTTGAGTTAAGCATTGCATTATGTGTGGTTGAAGGTTGGTAAGTATGCATGTGGATGATTATTGCCTTGTGGTATAATTGCTGGATATATGTTTATATTGTGGTTTTATAATCCTTGTGTTTAGGATGTTATCGGCGAATCGGTGTCCTAACCGAGCTTAGGCTTGATTCATTGAGATTTATATCTCACCCTGTTGTGGGAACCATTTTCGGATCCCAAATGATGGAGCTTTGCGGATACCAAGGCCAAGTTATGAGGGTAGTCTTTTGGAGTAGATGAGAAGTTAATCTTATTGACATGGTAACCTTTTGAGGTTTTAGTGAGTCACCCCGAAGTATGGGTTGTATACATTTACGTAGCTCAAGAGGGTTAAGACTCATATGCTGTCTTGTAACTACATATGCTACTTTTGATTATCCGCCTTGGTATGTATCTCATGCTATGCTATCCCCGTTTGTTTATATGTTGTTTGGGGGCTTAAGTACACTCCAAGTGCCATAAGTTGTGTACGGCGCTCACTTTAGTGTCAAAACTTTCAAATTGATCACTTTAGTGCTAAGTTTTTGTAACTTCAATCACTTGGTTGCCAAAACTTTCAAAACGATCACTTTAGTGCTAAGTTTTTGTAACTTCGATCACTTAAGTGCCAACTTCTTTTAAAAACGATCACTTTAGTGTCAAATTCACCAAGCCACGTCATCTCAAATATTAATAAAAAATACCACGTGTCGAATTTTCGGCAAGCCACGTCAGATCCGGCACTAAAGTGATCGTTTTTAAAAGAAGTTGGCACTTAAGTGATCGAAGTTATAAAAACTTAACACTAAAGTTATCGATTTGAAAGTTTTGGCACTAAAGTGAGCGCCGTACACAACTTATGGCACTTGGGGTGTACTTAAGCCGTTGTTTGGGAGTAAACCGTTTCCGCCTGCGTATATAGTTGATAGGTCGATAACGCGCCCGAGACGTTATCCTTCGTGACCTCGTGGCGATTTGGTAGGGATGTCGCGAGCTCGAGAGTCGGGGCGTGACGGTTGTGGGTGATTGGCCGGTCTCGAAGGTTCTTTGATTGGGGTCCGCCAATCAATCTGCAAAGAAAAAAACCTCAACCGCAACAAGGACAACAAGCGATAAGAAAGCATGTGGGTTCTCCATGCTGAGCGAGCAAGGGTTCGGGGGAGCTATCCTCGGTAGTGGTATCAAGGAGACACCACCTCCTGGACACTAAAGGACTTTTACGATTTAAGTCCATAATTTTTCATTTGTGGTTTGGGCTTGGGCTCATGAATAACTACTATATATATTATTTTTCATTTGTAATTGAGTGATGTAACGAGAGGTGCGAAATACTAATTATAATGGAATTCTTTCCTGGACGTAGCCCTAATTTAAGGGTGAACCAACATAAAATCTCGTGTCTTAATTTCTCTTTCTCGCTTTTACGTTTTACTTCATTGCAATTGTGCACCAAATCCTAACATCTAGTATCCGAGTTTTTCCTGCCACGAACAAAAGAAATCCTATCCACCTTTATTCTACCTCTCCCATGGGATAATAATATCCCGACTATATCCTCTTTAAATCTCATTGTATCCTATCATAAGCAGGAATTAAATACGGGATATGATAAAATTTATTTTATTTGGACTTTTATCCCGACTTTCAAACGTAGTCTAAAATCGCCCATTGTAATCGGACGATGATTTCCAAATTCCAATTCGGTCTGTCCAACTTTTAGTCCGGCTTGCTCGCTCTTGGATTTAAGTTTTAACAACAAAAAACAGGAGTTCTCGTCCAGCAGTCGTCACTGGACACTGAAGGAATTGGGCCAAGAGAGAGTGAAAGCGCGAAATCTTTGCTTTAGAGCCGCAAAGCCCATACACTTAGCTCAACTCTCAAAGCCCATCCAGTGCAATTCGGCATACTTTTTGGGTCGAAAGAGACCTTTGCGCAAATCAATGGAAGACATCAAAATTGGAGTTAAAAGATTGTCGGACCGAAATAGGCCATTTTATGTCGCGAGGATGAGAACATTTCTTACAACCGGTAGATCATCGTGTCAATCCAATCCCTCTGTTGTCATAAGAAACTTTGTTGTAAAAATTTTCAACGGGAAAAAATATTGCATCTTGCGCATTTTGTACTTAATCTATTATCCCCGGATGAATTCTGATACATCCTTCATATCGATAAAACTCGGTTTGAGAACTTTCATCCGAAAAGTTATCACTTAGAATGAATCACATGTACACAAAAGGATTTCTTTGGGCATAGCTGATTTTATCATCCTCACTTAGATAACTTGAGCTTCAGATCTGCTCATTCCTCGCAAACAATTTTTCTTTTTATCACCGGGTCTCATTTCCAATTTCTAAGGCATCGATAATCCGCAACCAATAATAACACTGTCTAACCAAAGAATCCGAATAAATTACCTTTAGAATGCGGATTATAGAAGCGGTCAAGCTCGATCCTCACGTTGCAATATCTCGCGACGACGATTCCACCATGCTTAGGAGAGCAACATGTTGCCAGATCCCCCGAGGCCGACTCCAAACATCTATTACAATCATCCCCAGAGATCCCTCCCGTGCATTGCACAAGGCCATAACATGTTCTCAGCTCGACAATTTCGACTCGCCCCCCGCAAACATCGACGGAACCGATGTGGCCTCACTTATGAGACCGATCATCAACTTTTTCAGGATAGTGTTCATCTCATTCGGATTCGATACGTTCTTCTCCCGATTATTACTATCGTGGTACTTTCCAAAGTAAGTCATCGTGGAGGAGAAATTACTATACGAATAAGATATTTGGCAATAATCATACCAAATATCAACATCCGCCTTATTGCACTTGCTAATGATCTCTTGGCTCGCAATCCCGATGTAATCCCCACAAGCACTCCCATCCGGATCAGGCCCGCAAAGTGCTTGACCAAACACTTGACCTTTGCCATCCCCAAAGGAACTACTGCCGAAGCCCTGTTTTTTGGTGCTAGAAGCCAAATTGTCATGCCCCGACTCTTGAGCTCGCGACATCCCTATCAATTCGCCACAAGTCATAGATGATAGCGCCCCGGGTAGGCTATCGACCTACGTACTTAAAACGCATGCAGAACGTGCTACACTCCCAAATAATTACAAACAAAGGGGATAGTATAATAGGACAACTCAACAATCGTTCATTTAAAGGACCTCTTCTTTCATTAACCAAAAGTAGATGAACTTTGTCCATACAGAGCTACAGTAGTCACATACAACCCCACATTTCGGGGCGGCTCTCGAGGATCTCAAAATAAAGGTACTAAAGTTAAACCTTTATCTACTTCAAAAGACTAATCCAACAACCAAATCTTAACATTCGTGGGGTTCCATCACTCTGGACCTGAAAATGTTAGCCCACGACGGGATGAGAAATAAATCTCGGCGAAGTCAACGCCTAAGCCCGGCTATGACGTTGATTCGCCCAGGGCGTCCTATCAAATAGATATAACATCACAGAGTAGATAATCCAACCACATGCAAGTTTACCCTCTGAAGCCACACATAATGCGATGCAAACTTGACATAACAATCAACCAATCAATTAATTGGCAAAGTATCACACAACTTACATGCACAAGACACCACACGCGGTCCATTTATTATCACATTCGATCCGTAGGTTTAGCACACTAGTCGGTTGGTGCTCTTCTAGCCGGACCGGACATCGTTTTATTCCTTCAATAAGGACAACCGATAGTCCCCTTGGTACTCCCGGGACGGACATATCTAGAATATTAAGTATCGTCCCCTGGTATCCCCTGGCCGACGATATTAATCTTCCCGGTACCCCCGGGACGGATATATTAGGTAACTCATGAATCGTCCCTTGGTACCCCCGGGCCGACGATAATAATCCCCCCGGTACAACCGGGTCAGATATATTATGCAACTCATGAACCGTCCCCTAGTACCCCCGGACCGACGATATTTCTCATGTGACCACCCAAGCAATTCGACATTCAACTAGTTCATTTCTTAAATTTAGTCGAATACTCATACACGTATGCTCAAAGACTTGGCCCAAGGCCGTTTTCATGCTAAAATATGCAATTTGATCTCATATGTGGTCACATGAATGCACAACTTCATCAACCGATATTTCACGCAAAACGAGACGAGCGGTCTTCGAATCAAGCATCCACAAGATTCAACAATCGATTCAAGCACTCAATTCAATCAATTAATGAGTCGATCAAACAATTGAAGTCATTCAATCTCTCCATAATCTCCAATTTCCAATTGACACTCAATTGCGCCCTCGTTCCTAACTTGTCACTCGCTCGCGATCAATCAATCACAATCAATCAATTATAATTCCCAATTAACCACATATAACTTAGCTAATCCGACTAACTTAACTAATTACGGTCCTTTAGCCTAATCCATGCTTCTAACTAAACCAACCATAATTAAATCTACCTAAACACCATAATTAACTAATTAACTAACCATAAGTGCAATTAGCACCATAATCGGGGTTTAGAGGTCGACTCACTACAACGGCGGTTGATGTCGGGTCGGGCACGAACTTCGAGGTCGGTGTCGAAAATCACCGTTCATCGTCGGAATTATTGTTCACGACCGACGGCGGTAGATCTGTTCACGTGCGGATCGTTCACGAATACATTTCACCGACATTGTTCATGCGCATCGTTCACTGTGCATCGTTCACCGAATAGTAATTTCGGCGAAACGGCTCGGATCCGAGTCGGATAGGCGTCGGGGACCCGAGCTCACTACCGAGAAGGTTGAGGGTGGCGTCGAGACTCGACCGAGGTGCCGAATCTGGGGGTTTCGGGTTAGTGGAGAGGCTAAGAAGGCGGCCGAGACGAGGTGGAGGGGCCAACGGTGCTGGCCGGGCTCTGGACGTTGGGGTGAGGGGGAACCGAGAGTCAAGGGTGAAGGTTAGGGCGGTGGTGGTGCTCGACCGGGCTGCTCACCGGCGGAGCGACAACGACGAAGGGTGGCGGTGGAGGGCGTGTAACCGAGAAGGAGGGAGGACGAGAGTCGCGGGTCCTCAGTGGAGGGTCTTTCGGGTGGCGACCGGCGAGCTCGGCGGCGCGACGACGGGGACGACGCGGTTACAGGCGGATGAAGGCGGTTGGTGTGGGTGGAGGTGGTGTAGCAGCAGCTTCGCTTAAGGGGAGAGGCTTCACGTAAGACTAGTAGGAAGAAGAAGAGGAAAAAGAAGAAGAAGAAAAGAAAGGAGAGAGAGAAGTCAGCAGGAGAGGGAGTCACGTGGGGGAAGAGGGGAAGAAGAGAGAGAGAAAAAGAGAGATGATGTGAGGGGGAGATGATGGGTTGGTGGGAGAATTTATGGCAAGTGGGGCCCACTATGGGAGGTTTGAATATTTTTGTCTCTAGTGCATTATTGGGGGCAAAAAGCTAAATTGATAAATCAGGGCTGAATGAATTTTTGGCTTGACTGATGAAGAATAAATTTTGAATTTTCACGGGCTAGGCTCGGTCCGAAAAGGGCTTAGGCACGATGTTTAAAAAAAATCCTAAGTCGCGGTGACTACGATTTTGAGACCTAATCTAAACCGAACAACATTTCGGGAATCGTCCAAAAATTCGTCCTTTTCGTCCTTGCGATTCGAATTTTTATACCAACTCAACTTCAATAATAATCCTTTTTATTGAATTTGGGCCCTTTCCGTATGTCGGATTTTCTAGGGAGTCACAACTCTCCCCACCTTAGGAAATTTCGTCCCCGAAATTCAACCATTGCAACTTCTCAAAAGGATGGAGATACTGACACTTCATAACATCCTCATTGCTCGTCATGATATGTTCGTTTCACACCAATCCTTCTCTCAATTCAGCGCAATAAAACCACAATTCGACCGTCAATACACAAGTCAAATTAAAATCTATGATCCTTGATTACCAACTTGTCACAATTCCCTATCCATAATTCATCTAGACAAGCTAAATCATCTAACTCCAAAAATCCAAAACTAAATTGTAACCACACGAACTTGCTTCCTAATCGAGCTGTCAACTGCCGCCCTATGTTAACAATTAACCATAGAAATCAGTCATCCCTACTCAACGATCGACAATATCTTAGCTAACAACAAATAGAAGCTATTACCATTTCCCCGTACTTGACGAAATCACATCCCACCACATATCGTCTAGCATCTGTCTTATCCTTTTAGACAAGCCACCCGTCCGTAGATGGTAGTCCGTACCGACTGCAGCCTTTGTTCTCATAGCGGTTGTAGACTTTTTTCAAAATGTGGCGGTGAACTTGGGATCCCAATGCGGAGTGATCGTCACCGGCACTCCATAAAGGCATACTATCTGTAGTACATGCGATTCGATAAATATTTCTAAGGTAAAATCCTTTCTTACAGCTATAAAAGGAGCAGGTTTCGCCAATCCGCCCACTACGACCTAAATCGAAACACTGCTCTTCCGACTTCTTAGCACTCCATCACAAAGTCCATCGTGACTAGGTCCCATTTCCATTCCGAAATTTCCAATTGTTGCAACAATCCATTAAGCTCACAAGATCGTGTCTTGACTTGTTGGCATGTCAAACACTTCGCCACCTATTTACTCATGTCAACGTCCATACCAATACACTAAAAATGCTGCATTAATTTCTGATACATCCGCGTGCTAACTGGACTATATTGCCATAGCTACTACAATAGGTTTCTTACAAAACTCCCTTCTTAACTAAAGTAGGACTCTTAAGTTCGCCATCTCAGCAATCATATGGCCTTACTATGTTTCCAGTGTGCACTCTGATCACTAATCTTCCCTAATTGCCACATCTCGCAATCTTAACCTTATTCAAGGTTATCACGAGCCTTAATAACTCATAAATTCATCCGACAATTCCCACGAATCATGCCCATGGTTCCATTGATTACGGTCCTCAAACAATATATACTTCACCACGGTATTGTTGGGTCACCGGTTAACTAGCTCATATGGGACTCCATTCATTATTAGGCTACCCTACTCATATAGCAGGAGGCTTTCTCTAACTCACTTGGATGTACGAATCAACCTTTACTAGTACCACAAAATACAGTAGTATCACTTTATCATGGTATCTCAATCCACTCTCAATCTTTCATTTATTGCTCAAGATACAATGCTATGCACTTTCAAAATATATATTTCACTTTGAGAACTAACTTCAACGTCCTAAACATGTGCAGTGCATGGTCCTCCTCTTCACTCTTTACACACCACTCGTTTTCACTTCAATCCTTATTATTTCGAACTTTCTAACTCCACAAGCAACTAATACATCTCATAGGTCCATTTCCTAAGATCAATCTATAGCCTCATGTCCGATCGCGGTCCGGATAATTCTCTTATGCATTCAATCACAATGGCCTTTAGTCCAAACGTTTAGCATTCCATGCCTTACGATCCCCCCGCCCTTTTTTTTGTCTAATCGATCGTAGTCCTTAAAAGTCGATAATTTACACTACCAAAATGCCACACAGATTCGGACTTATAATCTATAATTAATCGCCCCAATCATTCCAACAGAAGCTAACCACCAAACTTCAACAATTTAAGCTTAGACTCTCCGCCTTCCTAGCTTATCGCCCAATCTATTATCGGCCACTATATTATATCCTCAAGTTTACTCGTTGACAATTCAAAATTATAATCATCTAATCCAACTAGCCCTTCGTCCAAACGTTTTTTACTCACTTCCCGAACCTCACATCATCAATTAATTTGGGCCTTTCCATAACAATCGATATCTAAAATAATCAAGAATCAAGACAATTACAAACCTATGACCTACCAAAATCAATCATCAAACTTCACATCCAAAGCCGTTGATATACCATATCCATATCGACTTATCGTTCTTAAGTAAATCATTAAACCTCAAGCACATTCACCATTCAAATCCACGCTTAAAGCTCTCTGACTTCCGTTCTCTTCCTTGCAAGTCTCAATTATATTGCCACTACCGTCGCCGGGTATCCTAGATACCCACTTTTCAACAAACGTGTCGCTTCCAATAATGAAACCAACATCGTCGAGGTCCCACCTCGACCTCCAACAGATTCAAAGCTACCTCCACTTGATGGGTTAAACCGCATGACCTTACGACTACAATTCACTATGGCGTTTTGCCTTGTCGCCCGCTCCATCCCCACAATCAAATCAAAGTCAAACGCCTCTAGCATAATCGGATCTATCCTACCCTCGTGACCCGCTATAGCCAACTTACAATTAGGACAGAATATAGCAACAACTACACTATCCTTTAAAGGTGTAGACGCCTTGAAAACAACATATAGTGATACCAAACTTAACTCAGACAACTCAACGAACCGATTCGCAACAACAAGTGCGTAGCATCCGGATTAGACGAGCATAAACTACACTATTGTATAAAAAGGACCGTACATGTGACAGTTGGCGAATCCTTCGCCTCCTCTCGGGTGATAGCAAATACCCGTCCTTGCGCTCGAGGTCTTTGTTGGAAATTCCGTGGCGCATTTACTCCAAGTTGGCCTCCCAACGACCTATACTGCTGCTTTTGCGGGCAGTCCTTCACTTGGTGACCCCGCTGGCCACATCCAAAGCAAGCTCCCATCCCGAAAGGGCACGGAGTCGTTCCATGCCTCTGCTTACAAAAACGACACTCATTGATGGAGTTGTGTATCGGCTTGTTAATCGCCCTTCGGCGATTGGGTGGGATGTAGTGCTTACCACTAGGCATCGACCTCTTGCCTTGCCGCCTATCAAATTGATTTGAGGGCGTACATCGTGATCCGGATGCAGGTGGCCCTTTCAACAAACAATGTTCCACCATTTGTGCCCTTTCATACAACTCATTGTAATCTTTCAAATTGAGCGGCACCAACACACTCTTGATTTCCAATTTCAAACCATCTCGAAATCTTTTTGCCCTATCCACAGGGTCTTCAATCATCCTTGGGGCGTACTTTGACATTTCAGCAAACTTAGCCTCGTATTCGTCCACCGTCAGCTGATTTTGGCACAGGCGAAGGAACTCTTCCATTTTCTGTTCCCTCGCGGTATCGTAAAAGTATTTCCCATAGAATGCTTCCACAAAGGCATTCTAGGTCGGGACCACACTCTTGGGAAAGACCCTATCCTTAGAGGCTCTCCACCATGAACTCGCGTTGCCCCGTAGCCGATAAACGGCCAGAGTGACCTTATCTTCATCCGTACACCTCAGCAAAGCGAACGCCTTCTCTAGCTCCTCTATCCAAGAGGTAGCGACCTCGGGATCTCCGCTTCCTACAAACTTAGGCGGCTTCGGCTTAAGGAACTGCTCCACCAACTTTTGTGCCTAGCGTCCATCGTTCACCACTCCGGTCGGCATGTTCCCTAGTGGTACTTCGGCAGCGGCAACAGCATTCCGGTTCCTCACTTACTGCCCCATTAAATCCCCAATGGCTCCAAGTGCCTCGAGGATCCCATCAATCCTCGGATCCCGTCTAACGATCCCGGCGGCACGGGGTGTTCCAACTTCTCCCTCCAAGATCTCATCGATTTTCCCGACAGGCCTACCCTAGGGTGTTCTTCCACCGCGTCTGCTTATCTTGCATGGAAAATACGGAGTCCCGCCACCCCATAGCAAACGCGATAAGAAGACAGCCCCAACAACTAGAACACAGATAACAATCACATGCACAGCGCTTACAGTCCTACTAACTATCCCAATTTCCCAACGCACCTTATCACTCCAAGCTAATGATCAAATGGATCAAGCTAACCTTGCTCTGACCACCTTGGGCGGGGATGTCACGCCCCGACTCTCGAGCTCCCGACATCCCTACCAATTCGCTACAGGTCATAGATGATAGCGCCTCGTGCGGGCTATCGACCTACGTACTTAAAACGCATGCGGAACGTGCTACACTCCCAAATAATTACAAACAGCAGGGATAGTATAATAGGACAACTCAACAATCGTTCATTTAAAGGACCTCTTCTTTCATTAACCAAAAGTAGATGAACTTTGTCCCTACTGAGCTACAGTAGTCACATACAACCCCACACTTCATGGCGGCTCTCGGGGATCTCAAAATAAAGGTACTAAAGTTAAACTTTCATCTACTTCAAAAGACTAATCCAAAGACCAAATCTTAGCATCCGTGGGGTTCCATCACTCGGGACACGAAAATGTTAGCCCACGATGGGGTGAGAAATAAATCTCAACGAAGTCAACGCTTAAGCCCTGCTATGACGTTGATTCGCCCAGGGCGTCCTATCAAACGGATATAACATCACAGAGTAGATAATCCAACCACATGCAAGTTTACCCTCCGGAGCCACACATAATGCGATGCAAACTTGACATAATAATCAACCAATCAATTAATTGGCAAAGTATCACACAACTTGCATACACAAGACACCACACGCGGTCCATTTATTATCACATTCGATCCGTAGGTTTAGCACACTAGTCGGTTGGTGCTCTTTTAGCCAGACCGGACATCGTTTTATTCCTTCAATAAGGACAACCGATAGTCCCCCCGGTACCCCCGGGACGGACATATCTAGAATATTAAGTATCGTCCCCTGGTACCCCCGGCCTGACGATATTAATCTCCCCGGTACCCCCGAGACGGATATATTAGGTAACTCATGAATCGTCCCCCGGTACCCCCGGGCCGACGATATTTCTCATGTGACCACCCAAGCAATTCAACATTCAACTAGTTCATTTCTTAAATTTAGTCAAATACTCATACACGCATGCTCAAAGACTTGATCCAAGGTCGTTTTTATGCTAAAATATGCAATTTGATTTCATACGTGGTCACATGAATGCACAACTTCATCAACTGATATTTCACGCAAAACGAGACGAGCAGCCTCCGAATCAAGCATCCACAAGATTCAACAATCGATTCAAGCACTCAATTCAATCAATTAATGAGTCGATCAAACAATTGAAGTCATTCAATCTCTCCATAATCTCCAATTTCCAATTGATGATCAATTGCGCCCTCATTCCTAACCCGTCGCTCGCTCGCGATCAATCAATCACAATCAATCAATTATAATTCCCAATTAACCACATATAACTTAGCTAATCCGACTAACTTAACTAATTACGGTCCTTTAGCCTAATCCATGCTTTTAACTAAACCGACCGTAATTAAATCTACCTAAACACCCTAATTAACTAATTAACTAACCATAAGTGCAATTAGCGCCATAACTGTGGTTTAGAGGTCGACTCACTACAACGGCGGTTGATGTCGGGTCGGGCACGAATTTCGAGGCCGGTGTCGAAAATCACTGTTCATCGTCGGAATTACTGTTCACGACCGACGGAGGTACTGTTCACGTGCGGACTGTTCACAGAATACTGTTCACCGACAGTGTTCATGCGCACTGTTCACGGTACTGTTCACCGAATAGTAATTTCGGCGAAACGGCTCGGATCTGAGTCGGATAGGCGTCGGGGACCCGAGCTCGCGGCTGAGAAGGCTGAGGGTGGCGTCGAGACTCGACTGAGGTGCCGGATCTGGGTGTTTCAGGTTAGTGGAGAGGCTAAGAAGGCGGCCGAGACGAGGTGGAGGGGCCAACGGGGCTGGCTGGGCTCTGGACGTTGGGGTGAGGGGGAACTGAGAGTCGAGGGTGAAGGTCAGGCTGGTGGTGGTGCTCGACTGGCTGCTCACCGGCGGAGCGACAACGACGAAGGGTGGCGGTGGAGGGCGTGCAACTGAGAAGGAGGGAGGACGAGAGTCGCGGGTCCTCAGGCTGGGGTCTTTCAGGTGGCGACCGGCGAGCTCGGCGGCACGACGACGGGGACGACGCGGTTGCAGGCGGACGAAGGCGGCTGGTGTGGGTGGAGGTGGTGTGGCAGCAGCTTCAGTCAAGGGGAGGGGCTTAGCGGAAGACCAGCAGGAAGAAGAAGAGGAAAAAGAAGAAGAAGAAAAGAAAGGGGAGAGGGAGTCACGTGGGGGAAGGGGGAGAAGAAGAGAGAGAGAAGTGAGAGACGATGTGAGGGGGAGATGATGGGTTGGTGGGAGAATTTATGGCAAGTGGAGCCCACTATGGGAGGTTTGAATATTTTTATCTCTAGTGCATTATTGGGGGCAAAAAGCTAAATTGATAAATCAGGGCTGAACGAATTTTTGGCTCGACTGACGAAGAATAAATTTTGAATTTTCACGGGCTAGGCTCGGTCCAAAAAAGGCTTAGGCACGATAATTAAAAAAAATTCTAAGTCGCGGTGACTGCGATTTTGAGACCTAATCTAAACCGAACAACATTTCTGGAATCGTCCAAAAATTCGTCCTTTTCGTCTTTACGATTCAAAATTTTATACCAACTCAACTTCAATAATAATCCTTTTTATTGAATTTGGGCCCTTTCCAGATGTCGGATTTTCTAGGGCGTCACACAAATTGTCCAGAAGTCGTTCGAGGTTATTCCTGAACGGACTGCCAAAAGTGGAATTGTCATTTTCGGGTGGGCAAAGCACATACAGAGGATCGTTTCCATCGATGGGTGGTACCAAAAACAAAATAGACGCAAGGAATAGGAAAAAGGCGACGAGAGTCGAATCTCTTGCCATCTTTCTGGGTCGAAGCAGCAATTCTAGACAAGCGAAAAGGCGCTAACTTGGAATGATTTCCATAAACAGTGAGGGAAGAAATTTTCTCCGAAGTTGAAAGGTCCATCACATGGAGACAATTCAAAATAGTGAAATCGAGCAGAGAATCTTCAAGTTGGTCAAGATTGGAATTATCATAAAATTTCAGAAAAAGAGAAAGTTCTTGTTGGCATGAAGGCAAAGCGAAACTTCACCGTTGCATCTTGAGGTTGACATAAGATGAAAGACTCAGGGGACCAAGAATATTTCATTTTCCTGAAAGGGAATCGGACCAACGGGGATTTGTTTCTATTTGTTTTAGCTAACTTCCAACGTGCAAGAATATTGCCCAAATTCAACTGAATAGACGTCAAAATCAAATCAATGTAAGAATTTAGGATTAGACAGAGACCCAGCATTGGTTTTTTTCCTTTACGTGAGGTCCCACATCTGGATTTAGTGGAGGCAGCATGTGAAGCCAATGAAATGGCCATGTTTCCTTAAAATGGGAGTTAGAGAAGATGCTTTTCAAAGATGACGGCTGGAATCCAATACTGAGAGAAGTCATTGTATTTGAATTTGTCTATTCAAGCGTGATGGGTCAAGTCCATAGATAGGAGTGCTTCATTATTCGGCTTGGATATATGGGTCAACCACGGATAGGTGGTTGCCGGGATGGGGGCTGCGGGGGACGCTAGCCCCTCGAACTTCGACTGGAAGTTGCTGTTGCCGGTAACAGTGAAAAAGGGTCGGGCAGTAATTAAATACAACAAAGTGAAGCGCTGTGACCGACTCTTTTGTCAACTTTGGTTTAATTACTTGGAATTCAAGCGATCTATCGTTGTTTCGAACCATGTCAATCTGTGAAGTTTGGTTATATGTGCAATTTTGCTTATATAAAGTATATGACGACTGGCCTGTGGCCTGCTGGCTGTTGAGTACCTTGCAATAGTTTAAGCTAGTGTAAAGCTAGAAAGAGAGAGTGGAGCATTTAGTTTAGAAAGAGAGAATTCACAGCAAGGTAGCATCACATGAAGTAACACATGAAATCCTCCATTCACAACCAAACAACCTCTGAATCTTATCAGTAAAAGTATCCCTCTAGCTTTACTTATGGTTTACCACAGAGAGTGAGTTGTCAAGAGATGCTATCTCAACTGACATCTTGCTTGCAATGCGACAATGTCGTTGATTTACGTATGTAACGAACGACAGAACGACTATATATCCTAATACAGATATTGACTTAACAGATAGGTAGAATAGAAAGACTGTACAAAGACTGGACATAGTTCAGAGAGAACTCAGAGTGCAATGAGATGATCTTCAGTAGGACATACACTGTACTCTTTTGTGCCGAGATGGACATCACACATAATTAGACTGCTTATGGTTGAGAATCGGTTCTCTAGTGAATAACTAGCGCACGCGTTACCTTGTCCAAGCAGTATACTTGTGCGGAGAACCGTGTTTATCTCCTAGGGCAGACTTTTCTCACCGAGGCGCCACAGTGGAAACCGTCAAGCCATTAACGGAACAGTCATCATCGTCAACACCTCCTTTGGACTGATGAGTGAATCTGCCGGCCGAGAAGGCGGGTTTGAGAGGTTGACGGAGAATGACAGCATCCCTTTTGAGCATCACATTGACAGCCGACATGGTCGGCCTGTCGAACGCGTCTTCTTGAACGCACAAAAGTCCGACATGGACACATTTCATCAATTCTTCAGGACAACATTTGTTGTGCAGCAATGGATCCATCAACTCCATTGCTCTTCCTTCATTCCATAGTTGCCATGCCTGCAATAAAGTTGTGTCATCCCATCATTTCTAACGCTAAACGCCAACCAGGAATTCCCAGAGAAAAAAGATGTAACGGACCAACAAATTGCGTAACGCAGCTAGTAATATTTGTCAATGTGCACAAAAAGAGCCAATGATGCCGTGACTGAGGTCTGACAGAAGAAGCATAAGCAAGAATTAAAGCTTTACAAGTCTAATGCCAAAGCGCATCTGTTATATTTTGCTGTCTGATCTTCCAAATTTTCTGCTATTGTGGCCTCAAAACATCTCTCATTTAGATTGTTTTTGAATTTATCAACTCTTAATTAGGTGAATAGCGTGAAAACCGGAGGTGTAATCAAGTCATAACTTACATAGGCTAGGAGACTCGGGGCACGTCTCGACTGCCAAAAGCCGGCATTTCTCTCCCCTGTTATTATCTCAAGCAAGAGAACTCCAAAGCTGTAGACATCCGATTTTATGGAATACAAACCCTCCATCGCATACTCCGGCGCCATGTAACCGCTAGGTAGAGAATAAAATGTCAGGTCGTGGCAAAAGGAAGCAACATAGAGTCTGAACCAAAAGTGCCGAGATTTATATGACTTGAAAGAATTCTGGAACATCATTTTAGTCCTGTGAAGGAAACTGAAATGCCTCAGAAGTTTACTTACTAGGTTCCAACTAAAGTGGCAGTATTTGCTTCATTTTCTGTTCCTGCAAAGATCCTTGCCAGTCCAAAGTCCGAGATTTTTGGGTTCATGAAGCGATCCAACAGCACATTGCTTGCTTTGAGGTCTCTGAAGATGATTCTTTGACGAGAATCCTCGTGAAGATAGAGCATACCTCGAGCAATACCGATGATAATGTTCAGACGTCTGCTCCAACTCAGCTCGATCCTTCTCTGAGCATCTATACCAAAAAAAGAAGTTACCAAATGTCGGATGAATATGATATTTCGCATGTTATGCAAGACACACAGCAGGACTAGTATATACCGAAGAGAAAGACATCAAGGCTTCTATTTGGCATGTACTCATAGACAAGCAACTTCTCCTCTCGCTCTGCGCAAAATCCCAGAAGCCTGACCAGATTCTTATGTTGAAGTTTCATTATGAGCAGGACTTCATTTCTGAATTCTTCGGAACCCTTCTCTGACCAGCTCTCTAGCCTCTTCACCGCAACTACTCTCCCATCCGATAGAATACCCTGTCAATCAAAAACGCGAAACTACTCAAGAAAATCCAGAAAAGCAAGACTATCTATTTAAAATTCGGCAACCAACATTGTCTTATGATCAAACTATTGCCACCTTGTAAACTGGACCGAATCCACCTTGTCCTAGTTTTAGTGTCTCTGAGAAGTTGTCGGTGGCCGCAAGAATGCATCTCATGTCAAAATACGGATGATCTTGAATTTCAGTCAGAGTATTTCCCCGGGTGAATCGGAAGGGAAGAATACCGTGAGCAGAGTCACTGGTAAGCAGAGGTCGACCCTGTCTATCTGCGAGGTCTTTCTTCCCTGGAATAAAAAATGATGAGTCTCTAGTATATTGGAATTCGGGGAGGGTACAAAGATCACCATTAGGATAAAGATTGTTACTTTTGACGATGACGAAGAAAAGCCAGGAGCACAAACTGATTGCCGCCAAGCAGAGCGATAAAATTGCAAGAACTTCGATCAGCCACTGTTTCCCTGCTTTTGACAAGAAATAGTTGCAGCCTTTTCACAGATTCAACAATTTCCGATAGTAACAACTGCAGAATTATGAGTTGAAGAATAATAATAGGTAGAAAGTTTTGGCATAACCTTACCAGACTTCTTTTTTTGGTCGGCTTTACCGGACATCTCCACCGGCCCCATGAATCCATATAACTCGTATCGCAAGTAGCAACTCGGACTTAGAACTCTTGCTCCTTTGGAAAAATAGCAGCAATCTCTTACATTTCTTATTGCTTCTTGGAGGCACTTGCGACAATCATCTGCTGTTAAGTCAGCGCACTGAGCAAGAGCATATAAAGTCATGTTCGTGCCCAGCTCGAAATTCTTTTCCTTAGTAGCATAGTGAGTCCCTGGAGAATCGAGAGCAGCTTCCCGGGCGAGAAAACTTAAAGTTTCATTCACCACCAACCCGAACTTGCCGGGATCGGATATATTCTCTGGATTGAACTGATTTTTGTTTCCTTCGGTCAGGCGGCCGAAAAATTCTTGGCCAGATATCCGCAACTGGCAAGATTCCTCCCAAACGACCGCTTCCGTCTTGTTTGGACAAAGCTTCAGGAGGTCTTCCCATCCCTTGGCTATGCAAGTCCGGCATGTTGAGTGGGAGACATAGTCGAGGCACATGTACCGACCGTAAACTTTATTCGGGTAGTTCCCGGACGAGTCCTCGAAGAACTTGGAGAAAGAAGCATTCGTTTGCATCGAAGAAGTGAGCTCATTGAGGTTGTCCTGATATGCACTGTTGGTGGCATGTGAACCATTGTCAGGGCAGAGCGTTTCGGGGATGTCGGCCAGGACCGGGTCGCGAAATCCAGGAAGAAGGCAATGAAAAAGAAGCAACAGGATGGTTCTGGAGACCCCCCGAGGACGGAACAAGGTGATCATTTCTCAAGTGTAACTCCACTTCTGGAATCATCTCTCTACAGAGTCATTGATTCAAGCCACCCACCAGAGTTTTCACTTGCCTCCTTGCTATCAGTGGCTCGGTCCGTCGCGAATCGGGCCAACGCAGGTACTTTACAATGGAGCCTGATAAGAAGACCAAGACTTTCCATGCTTGTCTTGAGTGGGATTGGTATGAAAATTTCCCTTTCCTAAATCACGTGGTTTCCATGTCTGTGTATGTCAAAAGCAGGGCAATCGGTTCCTGGTCCAGTCTCGTCCCACTCTGAAACCGAAGGAAAATTAGTGGAGGTGAGCAACACAGATTTTACTAAAATTAAGATTGCATTTACGAAATGAGAAAATAACCGGTGAATAATTAGGTTTACAATTAAGTAATAAAAAAATAAAAAATAAAATCAGTCTAGTCTAGGGGAAACCGGACCGAAAATCGCACGTTCCAATTTGATGGAATCGGGGATCGGGTTCGGTCTGGGTCCGGCGGTTCCCAATCATTCGGCCCGTCTTGCTCAACGAATTGGAGAGATGGGCTCCAAATCAGAAGAAAGATGGGCTCCAAATCAGAAGAAAACAAAGTGTAGAGGGGTATAAACAAAGAATTAGTTTTAGGAATTCAAAGTCAAGTAGCATATGTAAATTGCTAGGAAGCAGTTTCCCCTAAAGGAAAAATTCATTTTTGTACTGTCAATATGAGACCAGTCTTCTTCTCTATAGTCTATTAATAGAAGGCTCTGTCAAGTAAAAAGCTGCATTAGTTGAGGGAAAATATTAATACACAAGTCAATCCAAGGAAGGAACTAGTTGAGCAATCGGTGATTGTGATGCGATTCCGACTTGGCAACCCCGGACCTAGCGATTTGAGAAGCGAGATGTCCCGGGTTCAATTCCGGTTTGGCATAGCCTCTTGATGCCAAGCCGAGAGTCTTGTAGTTGTGACTTTCGCATACCAAATCGGACATTCTCTATGTGCGATAATCCTGATTGTTTATGCAGTGATTTTCATGAGCAGAGTAATTCTTCCAAAACACCGACAAGTTCCTTTTTACACGGCAGAACTTTACAACCGTAGGCAAATGAAACCTTAATCGGCTAATGCATGTGGTCTTCACCTGGGCGAGATACTGGAAACAGTCATTTGATTGACAGAAAGATTAGTTGCCGATGATTGATCGACTTCTTGTATGACTCTACCGACCGAGAAGGCTGGCTTGTTCGGTTCCGGAAGAGTTCCTGTTTGACCTCCCAGAAGTGTCACTACTTCCGACATTGTCGGTCTATCTCCGGGATCTTCCTGGACGCACAAGAGGCCGATGTGAATGCACCTGAATATTTCAGCTGTTGAGCCTGATTCTGCTAGAGAAGGATCCACGAGTTCCAACTCTCTTCCTTCAGTCCATAGTTTTCATGCCTGCAAGAATAAATTGATTTTGGTGCAGAATGAGTGATTAGCAGACACCCAGTATTTTCTGTAATATTTGGCCCTTGTTTTGACCAGGTCAACCAAGGTGGTGGACCCATCATTAAAAAAAAAAAAAAAAGAGAAGAAGAAAAGGCAAAAGAGGGCAGTCCGCCACCCCTTTTAAGCTGCACGAGCAGAATAGAAAAAGGAAAGGAAGAAAAGAAGAGAAAGGGAAAGGAGAGAGGAGAAAGGGAAAAAGAAAGAAAGAAAAAAAAAAAAATAAGTCACGTGCGCGCGCCACCCGCCACGAACGTCTCACCAAATTCATTCCACTACGTGTCGCAGCTCTAGGTTAGGGCTTGCACCTCTCTTCCCTCCTATTGAAGTGATTTTTCGGATTTAGGGCAAAATTGGGATTTTTGGGGAAACTGAGCTGCTGTGTATGATCTCATGGGCGATTGGCTGCGTTTTTGGGTGAAAAAGAAACTTTAGGATGTTATGGACCCGTAGGATTCGACGGATCTTAATTTGACACTACGGATTGCCCGGACCAAGATTTTTAATTCGGATGCGCTACAGTACAGCGCGAACAGTAAACTTCGAGGCCTGATTTGGTTAGTTTCCAGTTATCGGCTGAGGTTGGCTATGTTGAGACTTTTGTAGTACGTTGAACAAGCTTCGTGTGGACAGTAAGATGGCTTGAAACGGAGTTCGGTGGAGGAAGTTATGGCCTTAATGGTTTTGGTGCGCGAGCTGACTATAGCAGACAGCATTGAACGGTTTTGGTGCGCGAGCTGACTATAGCAGACAGCATTGATTTTCTGTTAGGGATAAGTTTCCGTTGGCGCGTAGTTGTTGTTTTGTCACTAATAAGTGTAGTTTAGCTAAGTTGTGCGTTAGGATGACTTGTTACTCGATTTGATCCGTTTTTCTATATATTGGATAGGATTTGGATGAGTCGGTTCGAGTGACCAACGTAGTTGGATTTTGGCTTTATCAGGTGAGTAGTACTTTTCTTCTTTGAGTTTGTAAACTCATGTTTCGAGATTAAAAAAAAAAAGAATACTAGATATGTTATGAAATAAGAAAAGAGCATATTTCTTGCATAATTGAATCGAACCTTTACTACCTTTTGTCGTTGACTGACAAAGCTTTGAAAGGTATTGTTTGTAGTAGTTTTGGAAAGAAAATCGTTCGAAATGCCTTGAATAAATGCTTTGTGAAGGGAATATCCGAAAGCTATATACGGTTTATGAAATGCATTTTGTCGATAAATGCTATTGTGGAGTTTGTCTGAGTTGTTATGAGATGATTTTGATTTTGATTGGATTATTGGAGATTGTGCTTTATGTGCCATGCTCATATCGCTATGTTAAAAACCCATTGAGTGGGAAGGTATGCATACTATTAGGACGTCCTTCCGGGCCGCATCACCGGCCGATATAGGTGGTAGACCTAACCAAGAGGGGTAAACTTGGCCGCCTTTGTCACGGCGCTAAACGTGACCATAGTCCGATATAGAGCATTCTAGTAGTCGATGAAGTGGATCATTGTCTTTTGCTTTGATTGAGATTAATCGGTGCATAGACCATTGATATTTGGTTTGTGATTACTCAATGGATTAACCATTGATTGTTGATCTATAATTATAAGTTATTATTGTTGTTAACCTTATATGTAAAAGGATTTGCTGGAAGTATATTATTTTTTATAAAGGTGCACAGTGATTGTTCGATCCGCTTAGAAGAAATGTATTACTCATCGAGCCGTGTTAGCTCACTCCTTTCACCTTACTTGTTTTTCAGGTTCTTCAGTGATGCACAAGTAGGAGAGTGCTTCGTTAGCAAGGGAGACTTTTGATAGGGGTTTTTTTTTGTATAAGTTGTATGTATAGCTGATGAGCTTCTAAAATCTTTGCTGACTACGCATATCTTTTTGTTGGTTTATAGAAGGCTCATATCCAGTAACCGCATGACCTTTTTATATATATCAAGTTAAATAGGGTACATTTTGAGGCTGCATCTTTTGAGTGAAAGGATGGCCGTGTCATTACCATATTCTCGTAGGAATTGGGGTGTAACATTTGTTGGTATCGGAGCATAGGTTTTGATCTCTATGGGTATATATGGGACGTTGTGAGATAGTGTAATAGATTTTGTTTCGTTAGGCTATGAGATACTAAGATATACTCTTGCTCTTGGATCAGGCAATTATGAGCTCCGACTCGGATCCACCGCTCGTCTCTCTTAGAGATAGGGGCAAGAGAGCTATGGACTTCGATTCCGGAGGGGTGCCTCGAGGTTTTAAAGGCAGGCTTTCTACAGGACGACAAGATGATACAAGGGCATCTTCACAAGAGACAAGGGAACAAAGCCAACAGCTAAGGACCCAAAATGATGTATCCGGAGTTATTGCACCTGGAAATGATCGAGGTTACACCTTTGCCCAATTCGTAAAGGTGAAACCACCAACGTATGACGGAAAAACAGATCCTCTTGTGGCTGAACGTTGGATCAGGAAGATAGAGGGAATCTTTAGAGTTGAAGAGGTTCCCGAGGAGAAGAAGGTTGATTTTGCCACTCAATATCTAGAAGGCGAAGCTGAATATTGGTGGGAAGGCACCGGACCAGCTCTTGGAGGCAGGGATGCAACTGTTTCCCGGAAGGACTTTGTTGAGGCGTTTGATGCTCAATTCTTTCCGAAGTCATTCCGGGCGAAGATGAGGAGTGATTTCGTTCATATATCTCAAGGTGATTCTACAGTATTAGAGTATGTAGGCCGCTTCAATCGATTAAGCGGATTTGCGGAGCAATTTGTTGCTAGTGAGGAGGATAAGGCTGACCATTTTCGGAGAGGGCTCCGACCCGAGATTCGTTTCACACTTATGCCTTTTGCACTCACAACTTATAAAGATGTGCTGGAACGTGCAATACGGGTTGAACAAGGCGCTTTGGAATGTGGGATACAAGGCGGTTCTCAACCTAAGAGGCCCAAATTCACTAATTCTCAAGAAAGTTATACAAGTGGCAGCATAAAGCGAAGAGGCATTCATCGACCAGGAAATGGTAAAAACATCACTATTCAAGGCCCTTGCACTACTTGCGGAAAGCATCATAGTGGTCATTACTCTTGGAAGACAAGAGTTTGCTTCCTATGTGGCAAGATGGGACATTTGCGGCAAAATTGTCCTATGCAAAGGGATACTTTAGTGGATAGCGGATCGTGTTTCATATGTGGACAACCTGGACATTTGGCTTGTGCTTGTCCTATATGTAAGGATATGCCCTCAATTGGTAGGCCCTAGGATAATCAGCAAAGGCAGAGGACGATTGGGAAAGTTTTTGCTATGACTAAAGATGATGCTTCGGCATCTAACAAAGTAGTTGCTGGTAATATTTCTATTGCCTCTCGATATGTTTATGCATTATTTGATCCTGGTGCTACTCATTCTTTTATTTTGGCTGAATTTGCAAATAAAATTGATATGCTGCCCGAGCCTCTTGTTTGTGAATTGCGTGTTGATACTCCTACCGGAGATTTCTTGATTGCGGATTGTGTGTACAAGAGATGTATGCTCCAAATTGATAATGTTGAAATGCTTGTGGATTTGGTGGTGTTAAATATAAGAGATTTCGATGTTATTCTTGGGATGGATTGGTTGTCGGCTTATCATGCTACCGTTGATTGCTACTCCAAGAGAGTTGTCTTTCGACTTCCAAATCAGCCAGAATTCTCTTTTTCAAGAAGTTGTAAAAGTTCTTTTTCAAGGTTGATTTCAACCTTGCAAGCGAGGAAATTTTTGAGGAAGGGTTGTTGTGGTTATCCGGCATATGTAAAAGACACTAGTAAGGAAGTTGTGAAGCTAGAAGATGTTCCAATTGTTAGAGAATTTTTAGATGTGTTCCCTGATGATTTAACCGGTTTACCTCTTGATAGAGAGATTGAGTTTTGCATTGAATTGCTGCCCGGTACTACATCTATCTCTAAGGCTCCTTATCGGATGGCACCCGCTGAACTAAAAGAGTTAAAGATGCAGCTACAGGAGCTTTTGGATAAGGGTTGCATTAGACCCAGCACCTCACCTTGGGGAGCTCCTGTTCTATTTGTGAAGAAGAAGGATGGTAGTATGCGGCTTTGCATAGACTACCAAGAACTTAATAAGGTAACGGTCAAGAATAAATATTCTTTGCCTCGGATTGATGATCTATTTGATCGCCTTCAAGGAGCTCAGGTGTTTTCTAAGATTGATCTTCGTTCTAGGTATCATCGCCTAAAAATAAAAGCAGATGATGTGCCTAAAACCGCTTTCGTAACAAGGTATGGCCACTATGAGTTTCTTGTTATGCCTTTTGGATTGACAAATGCACCAGCTGCTTTCATGGATTTGATGAATAGGGTATTCAGGCGGTACCTTGATAGATTTATTATAGTATTCATTGATGATATTCGGGTGTATTCGAGGAATTTGGAAGAACACGAGCAACACTTGAGGATTGTTCTGTAGATTTTGCGTGAGAAAAAGTTATATGCTAAATTCGGTGAATGCGACTTTTGGCTTGATCATATAGAGTTCTTGGGCCATGTGATCTCGAAGGAAGGTATCTCCGTTGAGCCAAAGAAAGTTGAAGCAGTTGTTCGATGGAGTCGTCCTACAAATGTTACCGAAGTGAGAAGTTTTCTTGGGTTAGCTGGTTATTACGGGCGATTTGTGGAGGGGTTTTCCAAAATTGCTAGTCCACTTACTCGCCTAACTCGGAAGGGCGTCAAGTTCGTATGGTCAGATCGGTGTAAGAGTAGTTTCCAAGAATTGAAGAGACGGTTAGTGACAACTCCTATATTAACCTTGCCTTCAGGAACTAGTGGTTTCACTATCTATTGTGATGCGTCTAAAGAAGGTTTAGGTTGCGTTCTTATGCAAGATGGTAAAGTCATCGCTTATGCCTCTAGACAGTTAAAAGCACATGAAAAGAACTATCCCACTCATGATTTGGAGTTAGCGGTTGTTGTGTTTGCCTTGAAAATATGCCGGTACTATTTATATGGTGAAAAATGCGAAGTTTTTACAGATCACAAGAGCTTGAAGTATATCTTTACTCGTAAAGAGTTGAATATGAGGCAAAGGAGGTGGTTAGAACTTTTGAAAGATTATGACCTATCCATCAATTACCATCCGGGTAAGGCTAATGTAGTAGCCGATGCTTTGAGTCGTGAACCTTCGGGGAACATGGCAGTATTGCTCACTTCTCAACAGCCTATTCTCGAGGATATGAGGAAACTAGAATTGGAGGTGTTGGTGCATCAACTTGGTGCTCGGTTGGCTAATCTTCGAGTGCAATCAACGTTGATTGATATAATCAAGGCTAAACGGAATGATGATCCTCGGTTGGGGAAAATCGGAGAAGGTGTAGAAGCCGGGGGACAACTAGATTTTAGTATTCATGTGGATGGATCATTGAGATTCCGTGGTCGGTTATGTGTTCCCGATGATGCAATATTAAAAAAAGAGATATTGCAGGAGGCTCACACTACTAAATACTCGATTCATCCAGGAAGCACTAAGATGTATAGAGATTTGAGAGAAAATTATTGGTGGGTCAATATGAAGAAAGATATTGTCAAATTTGTCGACCAGTGTCTTGTTCGCCAGTAGTTAAAGATTGAACATCGAAAACCAGGTGGTCAACTACAGCCACTCAAGATACCTAAATGGAAATGGGAGCATATCACCATGGACTTCATTGTTGGTTTACCAAGGACGCCTAGTGGCAAGAATGCTATATGGGTAATTGTCGATCGATTGACTAAGTCGGCCCACTTCTTGTCATATCGATTGGGCCTTTCAATGGAAGACATGGCGAAGCGATACATGAATGAAATAGTCAAGCTGCATGGGGTTCCGGTAAGCATTGTTTCCGACGTAGATCCTAGGTTTGTATCCAACTTTTGGAAAAGTCTTCAAAGAGCTTTGGGTACTAGACTCAACTTTAGCACAACATTTCATCCGCCGACAGACGGTGAGTCAGAGAGAACCATTCGGACTTTAGAGGATATGTTGAGAGCATGTGCTATTGATTTTGGCGGATCTTGGGACAAGCACCTCCATTTGGCAAAATTCTCTTATAATAACAGCTACCATTCCAGCATCAAGATGGCCCCTTTTGAAGCTTTATATGGTCGAAAGTGCGGGACACCCGTTTGTTGGGACGATGTTGGTGAGAAAAGACTAACTGGTCCCGAGTTTATACAACAATCAGAAGAGAAAGTCAGACTTGTTCGAGAGCGTTTGAGGACAGCACAAAGCCGCCGTAAAAGTTATGCAGACCTTAAACGGCGTAAGTTAGAATTCGATGTGGGTGATCATGTATTTTTGAAGGTCTCTCCTATACGGGGCGTTCTGAGATTTGGCACGCGCGCAAGCTGAGTCCTAGATATGTGGGACCGTTTTTGATATTGGAGAAGATTGGTGAGCTTGCTTTCAGATTGGCATTGCCACCGGCACTATCCGGAGTGCAAGACGTGTTTCATGTATCTCTATTGCGCAAATATGTGCCAAGTCCCGATCATTTATTGGATTATACTCCTTTGAGGTTAAGGGAAGATTTAACATATGAAGAGCAGCCTTTACGCATCGTGGACAGGAAGGATCAAGTGTTACGGCGTCGTACGATCCCTTATGTAAAAATTCAATGGCAAAATCACACGGTGAGGGAGGTCACTTGGGAGCTCGAGGAGGACACAAGACGCAAGTATCCTCATTTATTCGAAAATTGAGGTAAGTTCAGTTATCCGAATTTCGAGGACGAAATTTTTTTTAAGGAGGGTAGAATGTAATATTTGGCCCTTGTTTTGACCAGGTCAACCAAGGTGGTGGACCCACCATTAAAAAAAAAAAGAGAAGAAGAAAAGGCAAAAGAGGGCAGTCAGCCACCCCTTTTAAGCTGCACGAGCAGAATAGAAAAAGGAAAGGAAGAAAAGAAGAGAAAGGGAAAGGAGAGAGGAGAAAGGGAAAAAGAAAGAAAGAAAAAAAAAAAGTGACGTGCGCGCGCCACCCGCCACGAACGTCTCACCAAATTCATTCCACTACGTGTCGCAGCTCTAGGTAAGGGCTCGCACCTCTCTTCCCTCCTATTGAAGTGATTTTTCGGATTTAGGGCAAAATTGGGATTTTTGGGGAAACTGAGCTGCTGTGTATGATCTCATCGGCGATTGGCTGCGTTTTTGGTTGAAAAAGAAACTTTAGGATGTTATGGACCCGCATGAGTCGACGGATCTTAATTTGACACTATGGTTTGCCCGGAACAAGATTTTTAATTCGGATGCGCTACAGTACAGCGCGAACAGTAAACTTCGAGGCCTGATTTGGTTAGTTTCTAGTTATCGGCTGAGGTTGGCTATGTTGAGACTTTTGTAGTACGTTGAACAAGCTTCGCGTGGACAGTAAGATGGCTTGAAACGGAGTTTGGTGGAGGAAGTTATGGCCTTAACAGTTTTGGTGCGCGAGCTGACTATAGCAGACAGCATTGATTTTCTGTTAGGGATAAGTTTCCGTTGGCGCGTAGTTGTTGTTTTGTCACTAATAAGTGTAGTTTAGCTAAGTTGTGCGTTAGGATGACTTGTTACTCGATTTGATCCGTTTTTCTATATATTGGATATGATTTGGATGAGTCGGTTCGAGTGACCAACGTAGTTGAATTTTGGCTTTATCGTGTGAGTAGTACTTTTCTTCTTTGAGTTTGTAAACTCATGTTTCGAGATTATAAAAAAAAAAAAAAGAATACTAGATATGTTATGAAATAAGAAAAGAGCATATTTCTTGCATAATTGGATCGAACCTTTACTACCTTTTGTCGTTGACCGACAAAGCTTTGAAAGGTATTGTTTGTAGTAGTTTTGAAAAGAAAATCGTTCGAAATGCCTTGAATAAATGCTTTGCGAAGGGAATATCTGAAAGCTATATACGGTTTATGAAATGCATTTTGTCGATAAATGCTATTGTGGAGTTTGTCCGAGTTGTTATGAGATGATTTTGATTTTGATTGGATTATTGGAGATTGTGCTTTATGTGCCATGCTCATATCGCTATGTTAAAAACCCATTGAGTGGGAGAGGTATGCATACTATCGGGATGTCCTTCCGGGCCGCACCACCGGCTGATATAGGTGGTAGACCTAGCCAAGAGAGGTGAACTTGGCCGCCTTTGTCACGGCGCTAAACGTGACCATAGTCCGATATAGAGCATTCTAGTAGTCGATGAAGTGGATCATTGTCTTTTGCTTTGATTGAGATTAATTAGTGGATAGACCATTGATACTTGGTTTGGGATTACTCAATGGATTGACCATTGATTGTTGATCTATGATTGTAAGTTATTAGTGTTGTTAACCTTATATGTAAAAGGATTTGCTGGAAGTATATTATTTTTTATAAAGGTGCACGGTGATTGTTTGATCCGCTTAGAAGAAATGTATTACTCATCGAGCCATGTTAGCTCACTCCTTTCACCTTACTTGTTTTTCGGGTTCTTCGGTGATGCACAAGTAGGAGAGTGCTTCGTTAGCAAGGGAGACTTTTGATAGGGGGTTTTTTTTGTATAAGTTGTATGTATAGCTGATGAGCTTCTAAAATCTTTGCCGACTACGCGTATCTTTTTGTTGGTTTATAGAAGGCTCATTATCCGTAACCGCATGACCTTTTTATATATATCAAGTTAAATAGGGTACATTTTGAGGCTGCATCCTTTGAGTGAAAGGATGGCCGTGTCATTACCCTATTCTCGTAGGAATTGGGGTGTGACATTTTCAGCTCAAAACATGACTAAAAGGAAAGATTTTCATTCCGGTGAATCGTAGAACATACATATGCAAGAAGAGCATGTCCTGTAAGAACTTCGAAATCAACCACCAAGTGACCAGAGTTAGTTCCCAAGATGATAAAGATCGAAAACCGGCGGAGTGGACCTCGCTGGATGTCGGCGGTAAGCCACAAAGGTAGCAAACATCAGGAGGTGATAGGGAGATGCTAAAAAAACAAGCCAACCCAATGGAAAAATAATGTCCAAACCGAGGCTACTAGTACATAGTGAAAACGGATTAGCACGGAAGTATAAACCCGAAAACATGTCCATAGGCACACATCACAAAGAAGTGCAACGGAGAACGCAAAATTACATGGAAACATAATGCCGACTCCTTTGGATCTCACTGTTGAAGAGGGAGGAGAAGCAGCTACAACCGCCGGAGGTGCGGAGCAAGAGTTGGCGCGGTGCTGGTGCTTCGTAAAAAGCGGTCTCATCGTAGAACTTGTAAAGCTCGAACCCAACATTGCGGCTTGGGGCCAACACTCTCCCGCCTGCCTTATGGCTCGGCAGATTATCGATGGCCACTCGCAAGATTGCCTTTGGCAATCGACTTCCGTCAAGTCCGGCGTGCACTGCACGAACATGGACAGCCGGTCCGAGGTTGTGATGCCGGCGTCCTCGACCTCAAAACTCTCCCTGGACCTATTGCTCCCCACCTTCTCCTTCAATTCACTGGTCGTGTCCTTCAGCAAACTCGGTGAAGCTGCTAGGGGTTGAAGGCTGGCGATTCTTGTTCGACGAAGAAAATGGAATTGGTTCGAGCAATGCAGCATTCGGCGGTCTTACCAAATGACGGTGTCTTTCTCTTTAGTGCATTTGTGGAGTATTTCCTTCCTCGCGTTCGCTACACAGTAGCCACATTGCGGAGGTGGGGATGTTGCCACGGCAGAGGAATAGCCCGTAGGCGTGATCAAGTGGGTTTTGTGCCGGCGGTGGCATTGGCGAAGCCGTTGGAATCAGAGGCGGTGATTTAGGTTGAACGGGGAAGCGAGAATTCATGTTTTGTCGATTAGATGGCAAAAAAGAGACATTCAGGAGATATTTTCTATAAAGTAGCATAAGATTAGAACTTCGGTTATGTGTGGACCACAAGTCTAACGCAAATTAACTAAATATTCATGATAACTTTACAATATTTTGAATTTACGAGCGGTCGATACCTGATTTTTAGTAAGTTTAATTTTAGAAAAATGACCAAAAATAAAAATAAATTTGTAAAATTCAAAAATCAATATTGGAAGCCTTGTCGCACTTAGGGAACCAATTTTGACAAAAAAAAATATTTTTGGTATTTTTTTTTACATTTTTGGATTTTCTTTTCATTTAAAAATAGCTGAAAATTGAGAAAAATACGAAATGTGGCCAGAAAAATCTGAAAAAATAGTCAGTAATTTTATTTTAATTTCAATTTCACTTTGGCCGCTTTATTTTTGTAAAATTCAATTGGGATCACAATCTTCCCCGATTTGCAAGATTTTGATTTTACAAGCCATTTAGGTTGCTCGCCACATGTTTGGCCAAGAGATCATATCGAGTAAAAATCAAATTTTCGAGTGCTACGGCCCGTTTGTCCCGACTAATCAAAAGTAAAGAAGAAAAAAGGAAAATACTTTTCGGTCAATATGTTAAATATTTGCGCAAATTTCATTAAAAACTTTCAAGAGTATTGCGTGTGAATGTATGCCTTGACACCTATATATTACGACCAAGCCTATACACATGAAGGTAGCCGTTCATCTAGTTACGGCCATCATCATTCTTTCTGAGATCCAGTCTATATACATGGTTGCTTTAAAACCTATTTATGCTCTATCTACCTAGTATCAGACAACTAAGACAGATCATGGACTTTAATTTCATGCATGGACCAGCAGCACATGTTACCCCTAGTTCCCATGAACCCGAGAATCTTGTCGATGTCGAATGTTCGGATGTCAATAGCCTCTATTCACCGTGGTGACATTGTAGAAGCAGTAACATTGTCGGTACAAGAACTTTCTGGCTCCAAGAGCCTACCCAAGGGGATGTCTCGCCCGACCGAAAACGCAGGTTGTTTCGGCTGAGAGAGCACGGCAGGTCCACTCTCGAGAAGAACCACCACATCCGTCATGAGAGGTCGGCCCGCTGGATCTTCTTGCACGCATAAAAGCCCAATTTGAACGGTTCTACGCACATCGGCCGGGGGGAACGATTTCAGCAGGAAAGGGTCCAGGAATTCAAGCTCTTTCCCTTCGTTCCACAAAAGCCATGCCTGCGCATAGTTCATAAGTGTCACGTTGATATGTCATCTAGGTGATTTCAAAACTCTTACTCGATTCGGTTAAAATCGTGATGCAAGCATGCGAGGAGAAAGAAGTTTACATATTTTAGCAGCGATGATGCGCGCTTGGTGAGGTAGAAGCCACTATTTTTCTTCCCACTGATGATTTCGAGCAGGATGACTCCGAAGCTGAACACATCGGACTTTGCAGAGAATTGTCCCTCCATTGCATATTCTGGGGCCATGTAACCGCTGAGGAAAACGGAAACTCAACAGTAATGCAAAAGACAATAACCGAATGCCCAAAGATTAGGAATTGTACGAGGCAGGGGAGGCATAACTTACAAAGTCCCGACAACTCTTCTGGTGTTTGCTACATTTTGCCTCTCTGAGAAAATCCTTGCCATGCCGAAATCCGATATCTTGGCAACCATGTCGGTGTCCAGCAAGACGTTGCTTGGCTTTAGATCTCTGTGGATGATCTTCGGCACGGAATCCTCATGAAGATAAAGCAGTCCTCTGGCAATCCCATCAATTATGTTGTAGCGTGCTCTCCAATCGAGCTGTGAACTTTTCGTTGGATCTGAAAGTAGTAGCTGACACAATTGTCATTGAAGGCGTAAAGGCAATAGGAGTTCGGTTCACTTGAGAGAGAAAAAAGACTATACGGGGAGCTAACCGGAGAGGAAGACATCGAGGCTTTTGTTGGCCATGTATTCATAAATGAGTAACTTCTCATGTCCGTCCATGCCCCACCCCAAAAGCCTCACGAGATTTTTGTGTTTGAGTTCTGCAATCAGCGTGATTTCGTTTCTGAACTCTTCTACTCCCTGCCACGACTTCCTCGACAGCCTCTTAACTGCTATTTCGTTTCCATCTGGTAGAATTCCCTGGAACAACATAAAAGAATAGTCATCAGTTTATGCTTTTCAGGGAAATTCTCCAACCGAGTTGAGTATGATCCCATCGAGGTGCTTAACCTTGTAAACAATGCCGAACCCGCCTTGTCCGAGCTTGTTTGTAAGGCTAAAGTTGGCTGTGGCAGCCCTCAGAGTTTCCAAATCCATGACAAGCATATCATCACAATATTCTAGATCCCCTTTTGAAACCGATAGTTCATCGGGCTTCGCCAATTCCTGTAGCAAGACGTTCTCGTCTTTGTCTTCATCTGGGAAACCAAAAAACGTAATAAAAAAAAAAAAAAAATCCAAATTCTTGTGAGTAACAGTGTCCAAGATATCAGTTGGTGACTGAAGCTAACTTGTTCAATATACCTCCGGTTGTTATCCTTTTCGGTCTTTGACGGGCAACACAAACCCCAAGGGAAAGTAGCAATGCCCCTGCCAGGATCCATGTGACCAACAAAATCATCCTTGCCTTCCCCAAGCCTACAATGTCACGATCAAATAACTAAGAAATGTTCAACATCCAATTTCCAACTCCCACAGAGAGGACTCAAGTAGTCAGCAAGGCAATTTTGCTGATTACAGAAATAATAAAAACAGTTAGGATCAGCTCAAGAATCAAGATGTCCAACAAGACCGCTCATCAAGCGGATTAATAAAGAAACTACCGAATGTTTTGGAATCCAATCGGGTCAATAAAATGCTTTATGACAGCTGGTAGATCATCGGGTCGATCCAATCCCTCTGTTGTCATACGAAACTTTGTTGTAAAAATTTTCTGCTGGGAAAAATATTGCATCTTGCAGATTTTGTACTTAATCTATTATCCCCAGAGGAATTCTGATACATCCTTCATATCGATAAAACTCAGTTCGAGAACTTTCATCTGAAAAGTTATCAGTTAGAATGAATCACATGGACACAAAAGGATTTCTTTGTGCATAGCTGATTTTACCATCCTCACTTAGGTGACTTGAGCTTCAGGACTGCTCTTTCCTCGCAAACAGTTTCTGTTTTTATCACCAGGTCTCATTTCTAATTTCTACAGGCATCGATAATCCGCGACCAATAACACTGTCTAAGCAAAGAATCCGAATAAATTACCTTTAGAATGCAGATTATAGAAGCGGTCAAGCTCGAACCTCACGTTGCAATATCTGCTGACGACGATTCCACCTTGCTTAGCAGAGCAACATGTTGCCAGATCCCCAGAGGCCGACTCCAAACATGTATTACAATCATTCCCAGAGATCCCTCTCGTACACTGCACAAGGCCATAAACATGTTCTTGGCTCGACAATTTCGACCTGCCCGCCGCAAACACTGACGAAGCCGATGTGGCCTCACTTCTGAGACGATCCATCAACTTTTTCAGGACAGTGTTCATCTCGTCCGGATTCGATACGTTCTTCTCCTGATTATTACTAACTGGGTACTTTCCAAGGTAAGTCATCGCGGAGGAGAAATTACTATACGAATAAGATATCTGGCAATAATCATACCAAATATCAGCATCTGTCTTATTGCACTTGCTCATGATCTCTTGGCTAGCAATCCTGATGCAATCCCCACAAGCACTCCCACCCACATCAGGCCTGCAAAGTGCTTGAACAAACACTTGACCATTGCCATCCCCAGCAGAACTGCCGCTGTAGCCTGTCTTTGCAGTGCTAGAAGCCAAATTGCCCAGAAGCTGTTCGAGGTTATTCCTGAACGGACTGCCAAAAGTGGAATTGGGTTTTTCGGGTGGGCAAAGCACGTGCAGAGGATCGTTTCCATCAATGGGTGGTATAAAAAACAAAACTGACGCTAGGAATAGGAAAAAGGCGACGAGAGTCGAATCTCTTGCCATCTTTCTGGGTCGAAGCAGCAATTCTAGACAAGCGAAAAGGCGCTAACTTGGAATGATTTCCATAAACAGTGAGGGAAGAAATTTTCTCCGAAGTTGAAAGGTCCATCACATGGAGACAATTCAAAATAGTGAAAGCGAGCAGAGAATCTTCAAGTTGGTCAAGATTGGAATTATTATAAAATTTCAGAGAACGAGAAAGTTCTTGTTGGCATGAAGGCAGAGAGAAACTTCACCGTTGCATCTTGAGGTTGACATAAGATGAAAGACTCAGGGGACCAAGAATTTTTTATTTTCCTGAAAGGGAATCGGACCAACAGGATGGGGCCTTGTATTTGTTTCTATTTGTTTTAGATAACTTCCAACGTGAAAGAATATTGCCCAAATGCAACTGAACGCACGTCAAAATCAAATCAATGTAAGAATTTAGGATTAGACAGAGACCCAGCATTGGTTTTTTTCCTTTACGTGAGGTCCCACATCTGGATTTAGTGGAGGCAGCATGTGAAGCCAATGAAATGGCCAAGTTTCCTTGGGAGTTAGAGAAGATGCTTTTCAAAGATGACGGCTGGAATCCAATACTGAGAGAAGTCATTGTATTTGAATTTGTCTATTCGAGGGTCATGGGTCAAGTCCATAGATAGGAGTGCTTCATTGTTCGGCTTGGATATATGGGTCAACCATGGATAGGAGGCCGCTGGGACGGGGGCTGCAGGGGACGCTAGCCCCTCGAACTTCGACCGGAAGTTGCTGTTGCCGGTAACAGTGAAAAGGGTCGGCCAGTAATTAAATACAACAAAGTGAAGCGCTGTGAGCGACTCTTTTGTCGACTTTGGTTTAATTACTTGGAATTCAAGCGATCTATCGTTGGTTCGAACCATGTCTTCTGTGAAGTTTGGTTATATGTACAATTTTGCTTATATAAAGTATATAACGACTGGCCTGTGGCCTGTTGGCTGTTGAGTACCTTGCAATAGTTTAAGCTAGTGTACAGCTAGAAAGAGAGTGTGGAGCATCTAGTTTAGAAAGAGAGAATTCATAGCAAGGTAACATCACATGAAGTAACAACATCAAATCCTCCATTCGCAACCAAACAACCTCTGAATATTATCAGTAAAAGTATCCCTCTAGCTTCACTTATGGTTTACCACAGAGAGTGAGTCGTCAAGAGATGCTATCTCAACTGACATCTTGCTTGCAATGCGACAATGTCGTCGATTTATGTATGTAACGAACGACAGAACGACTAACCATCCTTATACAGATATTGACGTAACAGATAGAGAGAATAGAAGGACTGTACAAAGACTGGACGTAGTTCAGAGAGAACTCAGAGTGCTATGAGATGATCTTCTCTAGGACATACACTGTACTCTTTTGTGCTGAGATGGGCATCACACATAATTAGACAGCTTATGGTTGAGAATCGGTTTTCTAGTGAATAACTAGCACATGCGTTACCTTGTCCAAGCAGTACACTTGTGCGGAGAACCGTGTTTATCTCCTAGGGCAGACTTTTCTCACCGAGGCGCCACAGTGGAAACCGTCAAGCCATTAACGGAACAGTCATCATCATCAACACCTCCTTTGGACTGATGAGTGAATCTGCTGGCCGAGAAGGCGGGTTTGAGAGGTTGACGGAGAATTACAGCATCCCTTTTGAGCATCACATTGACAGCGGACATGGTGGGCCTGTCGAACGCGTCTTCTTGAACGCACAAAAGTCCGACATGGACGCATTTCATCAATTCTTCAGGACAACACTTGTTGTGCAGCAATGGATCCATCAACTCCATTGCTCTACCTTCATTCCATAGTTGCCATGCCTGCAATAAAGTTGTGTCATCCCATCATTTCTAATGCTAAACGCCAACCAGGAATTGCCAGAGAAAAAAGATGTAATGGACCAACAAATTGGGTAACGCAGCTAGTAATATTCGTCAATGTGCACAAAAAGAGCCAATGATGCAGTGACCGAGGTCCGACAGAAGAAGCATAAGCAAGAATTAAAGCTTTACAAGTCTAATGCCAAAGCGCATCTGTTGTATTTTGCTGTCTGATCTTCCAAATTTTCTTCTATTGCGACCTCAAAACATCTCTCATTTAGATTGTTTTTCGATTTATCAACTCTTAATTAGGTGAATGGCGTGAAAACCGGAGGTGTAATCAAGTCATAACTTACATAGGCTAGGAGACTCGGGGCACGTCTCGACTGCCAAAAGCCGGCATTTCTCTCCCCCGTTATTATCTCAAGCAAGAGAACTCCAAAGCTGTAGACATCCGATTTTATGGAATATAACCCCTCCATCGCATACTCCGGCGCCATGTAACCACTAGGTAGAGTATAAAATGTCAGCTCGTGGCAAAATGAAGCAACATAGAGTCTGAACCAAAAGTGCCGAGATTTATATGACTTGAAAGAATTCTAGAACATCATTTTAGTCCTGTGAAGGAAACTGAAATGCCTCAGAAGTTTACTTACTAGGTTCCAACTAAAGTGGCAGTATTTGCTTCATTTTCTGTTCCTGCAAAGATCCTCGCCAGTCCAAAGTCCGAGATTTTTGGGTTCATGAAGCGATCCAACAGCACATTGCTTGCTTTGAGGTCTCTGAAGATGATTTTTTGACGAGAATCCTCGTGAAGATAGAGCATACCTCGAGCGATGCCGATGATAATGTTCAGACGTCTGCCCCAACTCAGCTCGATCCTTCTCTGAGCATCTATACCAAAAAAAGAAGTTACCAAATGTCGGATGAATATGATATTTCGCATGTTATGCAAGACACACAGCAGGACTGGTATATACCGAAGAGAAAGACATCAAGACTTCTATTTGGCATGTACTCATAGACAAGCAACTTCTCCTCTTGCTCTGCGCAAAATCCCAGAAGCCTGACCAGATTCTTATGTTGAAGTTTCATTATGAGCAGGACTTCATTTCTGAATTCTTCGGAACCCTTCTCTGACCAGCTCTCTAGCCTCTTCACCGCAACTACTCTCCCATCCGGTAGAATACCCTGCCAATCAAAAACGCGAACCTACTCAAGAAAATCCAGAAAAGCAAGACTATCTATTTAAAATTCGGCAACCAACATTGTCTTATGATCAAACTATTGCCACCTTGTAAACTGGACCGAATCCACCTTGTCCTAGTTTTAGTGTATCTGAGAAGTTGTCGGTGGCCGCAAGTATGCATCTCATGTCAAAATACGGATGATCTTGAATTTCAGTCAGAGTATTTCCCCGGGTGTATCGGAAGGGAAGAATACCGTGAGCAGAGTCACCGGTAAGCAGAGGTCGACCCTGTCTATCTGCGAGGTCTTTCTTCCCTGGAATAAAAAATGATGAGTCTCTAGTATATTGGAATTCGGGGAGGGCACAAAGATCACCATTAGGATAAAGATTGTTACTTTTGATGATCCCGAAGAAAATCCAGGAGCACAAACTGGTTGCCGCCAAGCAGAGCGATAAAATTGCGAGAACTTCGATCAGCCACTGTTTCCCTGCTTTTGACAAGAAATAGTTGCAGCCTCTTCACAGATTCAATAATTTCCGATAGTAACAACTGCAGAATTATGGGTTGAAGAATAATAATAGGTAGAAAGTTTTGGCATAACCTTACCAGCCTTCTTTTTTTGGTTCTCTGGCAACGTGAAGTCATATAACTCGTATCGCAAGTAGCAACTCGGACTTAGAACTCTTGCTCCTTTGGAAAAATAGCAGCAATCTGTTACATTTCTTATTGCTTCTTGGAGGCACTTGCGACAATCATCTGCTGTTAAGTCCTTAGCGCACTGAGCAAGAGCATATAAAGTCATGTTCGTGCCCAGCTTGAAATTCTTTTCCTTAGTAGCATAGTGAGTCCCTGGAGAATCGAGAGCAGCTTTCCAGGCGAGAAAACTTAAAGTTTCATTCACCACCAACCCGAACTTGCCAGGATCGGATATGTTCTCTGGATTGAACTGATTTTTGTTTACTTCGGTCAGCCGGCCGAAAAATTCTTGGCTGGATATCCGCAACTGGCAAAATTCCTCCCAAACGACCGCTTCCGTCTTGTTTGGACAAAGCTTCAGGAGGTCTTCAGATCCCTTGGCTATGCAAGTCCGGCACGTTGAGTTGGAGACATAGTCGAGGCACATGTACTGACCGTAAACTTTATTCGGGTAGTTCCCGGATGAGTCCTCGAAGAACTTGGAGAAAGCAGCATTCTTTTGCATCGAAGAAGTGAGCTCATTGAGGTTGTCCTGATATGCACTGTTGGTGGCATATGAACCGTTGTCAGGGCAGAGCGTTTCGGGGAGGTCGGCCAGGACCGGGTCGCGAAATCCAGGAAGAAGGCAACGAAAAAGAAGCAGCAGGATGGTTCTGGAGACCCCCCGAGGACGGAACAAGGTGATCATTTCTCAAGTGTAACTCCAGTTCTGGAATCAGCTCTCTACAGAGTCATTGATTCAAGCCACCCACCAGAGTTTTCACTTACCTCCTTGCTATCAGTGACTCGGTCCGTCGCGAATCGGGCCAACGCAGGTACTTTACAATGGAGCCTGATAAGAAGACCAAGACTTTCCATCTAGTCTTGAGTGGGAATGGTATGGAAATTTCCCTTTTCCTAAATCACGTGGTTTCCATGTCTGTCAAAAGCAGGTCAATCGGTTCCTGGTCCAGTCTCGTCCGACTCTGAAACCGGAGGAACATTAGTGGAGGTGAGCAACACAGATTTTCTTAAAATTAAGATTGCATTTACGAAATGAGAAAATAACCGGTGAATAATTAGGTTTACATTTAAGTAGTAAAAAAATAAAAAATAAAATCAGTCTAGTCCAGGGGAAACCAGACCGAAAATCACACGTTCTAATTTGACGGAATTGGGGACCGGGTTCGGTCCGGTCCGGGCGGTTCCCAATCATTCGGCCTGTCTTGCTCAACGAATTGGAGAGATGGGCTCCAAAACAGTTTGCGTGGGATTTGATGCTAGACTTGGTTCTCATGTGTGACCCTTCATTTGCATGATCCGGTGGTTAATTGGGATTAGAAAATTGGCACATGGGAAGACTCAGAAGAAAACAAAAGTGTAGAGGGGTATAAACAAAGAATTAGTTTTAGGAATTCAAAGTCAAGTAGCATATGTAAATTGCTAGGAAGCAGTTTCCCCTAAAGGAAAATTCATTTTTATACTGTCAATATAAGACCAGTCTTCTTCTCTATAGTCTACTAATAGAAGGTTCTGTCAAGTAAAAACCTGCATTAGTTGAGGGAAAATGTTAATACACAAGTCAATCCAAGGAAGGAACTAGTTGAGCAAATCGGTGATTGTGATGCGATTCCGACTTGGCAACCCCGGACCTAGCGATTTGAGAAGCGAGACGTCCCGGGTTCAATTCCGGTTTGGCATAGCCTCTTGATGCCAAGCCGAGAGTCTTGTAGTTGTGACATTCGCATACCAAATCGGACATTCTCCGTGTGTGATAATCCTGATTGTTTATGCAGTGATTTTCATGAGCAGAGTAATTCTTCCAAAACACTGACAAGTTCCTTTTTACAAGGCAGAACTTTACAACCGTAGGCAAATGAAACCTTAATCAGCTAATGCCTGTGGTCTTCACCTAGGCAAGATACTGGAAACAGTCATTTGATTGACAGAAAGATTAGTTGCCGATGATTGATCGACTTCTTGTACGACTCTACCGACTGAGAAGGCCGGCTTGTTCGGTTCCGGAAGAGTTCCTGTTTGACCTCCGAGAAGCGTCACTACTTCCGACATTGTCGGTCTATCTCCAGGATCTTCCTGGACGCACAAGAGGCCGATGTGAATGCACCTGAATATTTCAGCTGTTGAGCCTGATTCTGCTAGAGAAGGATCCACGAGTTCCAACTCTCTTCCTTCAGTCCATAGTTTCCATGCCTGCAAGATTAAATTGATTTTGGTGCCGAATGAATGATTAGCAGACACCAAAACATGACTAAAAGGAAAGATTTTGATTCCGGTGAACCGTAGAACATACATATGCAAGAAGCGTCTGAGCGTGTCCTGTAAGATAAAATCCGCTATTTCGTTTTCCGCTGATGATCTCGAGCAAAATGACACCAAAGCTGAAGACATCTGATTTCACAGAGAATAGTCCCCCCATTGCATACTCCGGGGCCATATAACCACTGTCACGAATATCAAAGTTGACATTAGTTTTTCCTAGAGTGTTTTCCTTGGCATGAGCAAGAAATTCCTAGATTTTTCAGCTGAACCAAATCAGAAGAAGCAGACTCACTATGTTCCTACGACTCTTCTTGTATTAGCTGAACTTTGGTTTTCGCAAAATATTCTGGCCATCCCGAAATCTGATATCTTGGCAACCATTTCATGATCCAGTAGAACATTGTTAGGCTTCAGATCCCTATGAATAATCCTGAGTCTCGAGTCCTCGTGCAGGTAAACTAGTCCTCTAGCAATTCCATCAATAATGGAAATGTATGTGCACCAATCAAGCTGAGCACGTTTGTCCGAATCTGAAGATAAGGGCATCATGAAAAAAAAGTTGGTGATTGAGGACAATTTACAACATGTGCAACGTTCTATGTAGATGAGTTCTTTCTAAAAGTTGGAGGGCACGAGAAAATAAACCGAAGATGTAGATATCGAGGCTTTTGTTAGGCATGAACTCGTATACAAGCAGCTTCTCGTCTCCCTCTACGCCGCATCCGACAAGCCTTACTAGATTTCTGTGCTGGAGCTTCGCAATCAAGATGACCTCGTTCTTGAACTCCTCGAGACCTTGCCAAGACTTTCTCGACAACCTTTTAACTGCTACTTCGTTGCCATCAGAAAGCACACCCTGAAAACTAATTTGGTTAAGCCCTCCACTTACTGGACTTCAACAGCAAACAATCCCAAACTGGCAGCAACAGATAAATTACCTTGTAGACAATACCGAACCCCCCTTGCCCGAGCTTATTTGAATTTGAGAAGTCATCTGTAGCGGCCTTTAGTGTGGGTAGATCCATGAAAGGAAGTTCTTCAGAGCTAACCAGGTTGCCATCTTCGGTAATTTCCACTCTGACTGGATTTATTAAATCATGGACCAAAGCACGCGGGCATCTTTCCAGGTCTGAAGGAACCCGAGTCTGGATTAACTCTCTTAAAAATATGAATTAGAACATCCATTTTCTCATATATACCTTGTTTTTCTTTCTTCCGGTTGAAGTAGACGGCGCAAGATCCGGCAAGAACAGCTAATAGGAGTCCCACGATACCCACAACTAGGCCAATCATCCCTTTCTTCCATTTATCCCCTGCAGCATTCAAAGTCAAAAAATAACCATCATGCTGATGAACTTCATCCACATTTTCGATTTTGTTCTAACCATATAGAAGCATAGATGTCAAGTTAGTGGCGGTAACTATAGCTTTCTTTTCCTACTAATCTTAACTTTCCGATAGATTTCACGTTCTTACCTCCGGAGGCTGGATAAGACAACATTGAAGTTGTCGAGCCATTGAAAAAGCGGTCCAGCTCGTACCTCACATTGCAAGTTGTGCTAACAACTGTTGCCCCCTCCCGTGTATAGCAGCATGATTTTAGATCTCCCAAGGCAGAGTTCAAGCAATTTTTACAGCTCAAGTTCAACATATCCCTAGTACACTGCACTAGCCCGTATATTGTCTGGCTCACAGAGTAGCTTATTTGCCCCGTCGCGAACATTTGAGTAGAGTTACCATACGCAGCCTCAGTGGTTATGTTATTCATTAGATACATCAAGTAGGTATAGAAGCGGGCTGGGTCTGATGCAAGTTTCTTCTGATCATTGGAAGGCGGGTATTTACCAGTATAAGCCCAATTCAAGAAGAAATCTTGGAAGGAATAGCGCACTTGGCATAATTCATACCAAATTAGTGCATCTTCAGCAGTGCACAGCTTCATGATCTCTTGGCTTGCGTTGCCGACACAACTCTTGCACGCTGCGGAACTGGCATCTCCTCGGCAAAGAGCTTGTCCATAAATTTGGTCACCGCCTTCTCCAACAGTAGTATTGTAGAATCCCGTTTTCGCAGTGTCGTGGGACAGTAAATCAAGAAGGAGCTTCAGATTCGTTTCGAAAGTGCTATTGCTCGAGTAATTTCCATATTCTGACCGACAGGAAAGTACAAGATAATCTGCTTCGACACTAATGTGAAGGCCAAGCATTGACAGCAATATGAGTGAGAGCTGCAAGTAAAGATGTGGTCCTCTCTCCATTTTCTACTTCTGGCACATCGAATCTTAGCATTCACCCGGATAACTCATGCTATGAAAGCACGGAAGTCACGAGGAACGAACACAATTTTCTGGAAAGACGATTTAAACATCTATCGCAGGCATTGGCATTGCATAAAGAATAGACACCAAATGAACCCGGAAAAGAAACATCGTAATGAACCTGGAAAAGTCTCAGGAAAATGCTAGAGCAGTCATATGTGCTGTCTGCTGATGGAGACTGGCATGAACTTATGAGGCCACAAAACTTCAGAGACCTTGAAAAGTCAAGCCTTTCTAGGGAAAATGAGATGCTACTAGGGCACCAAGAATTCAAAGATCCACAGGAGACAAAATTTCATAATTGATGATGACAAAGGAACAAGAAGTGAAATTGCCGGTATAAAGACCAAGAGAGTAACAACCCAAGAACTATATCCCGTTATTCTTTTAGTTATCTAATTGCATGAAAATGCCATCGTTCTTATCCCTTAATTAACTGCATGAAAATGACATTGTTCTTTTCTTATCAATTAGTGCTTGAAAATGACATTCTTCTTATCATTTAGAAAAACTTGATTGACTTAGCATTGGCTATTCAAGAGCTATTTCTTCATTTTCTATGTTCTAATGCCAATTTTCGAAAAGTTTCCCCAAATAAATTAAGAAATAATTCCCTTGAGAAATTTCAAAATAACTTTCTAAAAATTAAGAGTAGAACCTTAAAAATTCCTTAAAGAATTTATCCATAAGATTTATTTTACTTTCTAATTATTTCTAATGTAGGAAAATTTGGGATGTCACAAAGAGCTTGATAAAAACACAGGAACTTGATTGTGGTTGGTATTCCATCAAACAGTTGAATCATTCCTGGGGTCTTCTTGGGGAAAAAAAAGTGGTTTCTGTAAACTTCAATTTGCTCTTCTAGACTCTCCAGGTCTATGCCCATAAGCGCGTGGAACAATCATCCAGCAAGAAAAGTAAAGCCTTTTTGTTTGACCATGTATTCTTTAGAAATTTTGAATTTTGAATTTTTTTTTTGTGGTATAGAAACAATGAATTTCTCGAGAAAAAATCTGGCCAGGATTTTTATTTTGTTTGACCAAACTATTTTAAAGTCAACAAGATTAACAAAATTTCTTTTGGATACTAAATCAAAGAGATAACAAGACTGTCTATTCCTACCGTGACGATGTGTGCTTGTGATGACAAGTCAGATGATAGGAACTTCATCGACCTTAACAAATCTTTTCTGGGTCAACCTCTTTTACACCCAGTTGCAGATGAAAGATGCTAGACAGCCTGTCATTTCTCTGTGCTTGAGCTATTGATAGAAGTGAGTGGGAAAGTTGTCTACTTGCAATTCTCCTACTAGTATTCACTACTACTGTAATTTTTCTTAGAACAATTACAGTGCTTGTTCAAGGAAGCTAAAGAACTGTATTGCCAAGGTCGATTAAGCTGCCTGAAGTTTTCCGTAGAACCTTGGAAAGTATGGAGGAGTTAAATCGGATACGAGGGTCCAAACTAGCGGTCCTAGGCCAGAAAGACTCATTTGGTTATGTTCTTTCTGTTGCGTGGCGCTGGCAATTGATCAGCTTGATACCAATGTGCTCAAGCTGCAGAAGCCGATAGTGTTCTACTTCAACAAAATGCTGTTGTCATCAGTACAATTTGACAATTACATGACTCTGCACGGCGAACGAATATGTACAGAAACACTTTTCACCATACTGCATGAACACGTAGAACTTGTTATACTAGTGAACAGACTATTGTAAGAAAGTCTAAATGCACGAGTGACCAATCGAGATGCGTGAACTCGCAAAGTCTCGATGTCTCCTTTCTTGGGTTTATCATCTTGCGTCGACATTCGAAATGGTTAGGCCATTGACAGAAGAGCCGTTGTCCGTGACTTCTTGGTGATATTCGGCGAACCTTCCCACTGAGAAAGCTGGTCGTTGAGGATTTGTAAGAGTTGTGCTCTCGCTTTGCATCATAACAACCGCGGACGACATTGTAGGCCTGTCATATGCGTCTTCTTGAACACACAACAGTCCGATCTGCATATATCGCCTAAATTCTTCCGCGCAGCACGAGTCGATTATCAATGGATCCACCAGCTCCAATTCTCTTTCGTCCTGCCACAGATGCCATGCCTGCAAATTCATGTTCTAATCAGTAACCTCACTTTCCTATTAATTAAGACAAATACTGATCTTAATTAGTGAAAATATCACACATATGCAGCAAGGGTCGGTGCTCGTCTCGTTAGATGGAAGCTAGCGTTTCTTTCTCCTGTTATTATCTCGAGCACAAGAACTCCGAAGCTGAAAACGTCGGACTTAGTCGAATATAGTCCTTCCATAGCATACTCCGGCGCCATGTATCCACTGTTCGACACAATAACAAAACAAAATGCGAGATCAATTGAGACATTCAACAAACATTGTCAGCTGAACGGGTCTATGGGGCTATATCGTTGTTTAAATGGCAATTTTACCTTCAGATTTGCATCTGCAAGGTATACTTTCTAATTATCAACCAGGAGATTAAGCAGATCAACATATGAAGACCAAAACACTGGACTTACTATGTTCCTACTATGGTTGCTGTGTTCGCTCTGCCATCATTTCCAGAAAATATTCGAGCCATTCCAAAATCGGATATTTTCGGGTTCATCTCTGAGTCCAATAATATATTGCTTGCCTTCAAGTCTCTGTGAATGATTCTTAGGCGGGAATCCTCGTGAAGGTAAAGAACCCCGCGTGCTATTCCACTTATAATGTTGATGCGTTTTCTCCAGTCGAGTTTTGCTCGTCTCTCTCGATCTGGCAACAAAAAACAAGAATGAAAATTTTCGAATGATGAGTTAGATAATCGACCGCCCAAAACTTCATGTCGTTTCATTCAACGAACCGAAAAGGACCACATCCAGGCTGCCGTTGAGCATGTACTCGTAGACGAGGATCTTCTCTTCATTGTCGACACAAAATCCCAAAAGCTTGACGAGGTTTTTATGCTGGAGCTTCATTATGAGCAAGACTTCATTGGTAAATTCATCGGTCCCCTGCTCGGTGCTTGAGAGCCTCTTGATAGCTACCTCTCTTCCATCTCCTAAAATTCCCTGGAAAAGATGAACGCCAATGTCTCTGCTTAGGACCATAATCTAAAATTGCAGCAAATTTACCCAATAGTCCTTAGTCATTTCCCCCATATTGTGCATCCTTCCTACCTTATAAACCGGGCCAAAACCGCCTTGTCCCAGCTTGTTTGAAGCAGAGAAATAGTTAGTAGCAGTTAGTATGGTCGCGAAGTCGATAAATGGAGAATCCGAAGCATTCTTCTCGAATCTTCGTTGAAAAGTTTGGTTCATGAAACTCGTACTATCACTGGCATAGCTAGTATTCTGGATCACGCCGAGCTGGGTAACTGATTTATTCCCTGAAAGGAAAAATGTGAAGGAGAAAACAGAATTATGAGGACGAGAAAACAGTCGGGACAATTCGGAGAACAAGATTCAGGACATTTGTTGAGATGTGGTTCATACTTTCAACGACACGAGTAGCTATTCCTATATATACTCTTTTTCGATTGCAATTGAGTGATGTAACGAAAGGTGCGATGTGCTAATTATAGTGGAATCGTAGCCCTAGTTTACAGGTGAACTGGGATAAAATCTCGTGTCTCGATTTTCCCTTTTTCGCTACGCTTTGCTTCGTTATGATTGTGCTCCGAATCCTAAAAACGTTGACAAGCACTATCAGGGGACAAATTACCTCTTCTCTCTCTTTTGTGGATTTGACGATAGTAAACGCAGGACACCAAGAGAAGTACCGCTAATCCGGCGGCTATGACCGTAAGAATCACAATCAACCATATTTTCTTTCTGCTACCTGCACCGGGAAGAACTTAATTGCGATTATCGCTCATCCTGAATATGATGTACACCCCAGTACAAAGGACATGTGCGGAGAGTGAGAACTGCTGATATAAACTTACCTCCCTGTGTGGTTTGATTAGGCTCCGGTGCAGTTTCGCCTTCATAGAACGCGTACTGCTCATATCTCAAATAGCAGCTGCGGCTGAGAATCCTTGCGCCGACTGAGAAGGAACAGTTCCCCAACACATCTGCGATTGCTTGTTGAAGACAGATGTTGCAGTCGCTTCCAGATAGATCTCTTCCACACTGCACCAACGCGTATAGCCTTGACGCGCTCGCATCTTTAACCTTGACTGCGCCGGTTGCGTACCTGTCCGACAAAGGATCAAAAGCCGCCACTCTGGTGAGATTCTGCAGAGTGGCGTTGACGGCTAAGTTGAACCGGTCTGGTCGCGAAACATTCATCAGGTTATCCTTCCAAATGTTGCCCGTGATGTCCAAATGGCCGATGAAATCCCGACCCGAGTACCGCAACTGGCAGTGTTCCTCCCAGACGATCGCCTCGGCATCATTAGTACAGAGCCTCAGTATGTCCTGTGAGGCCGAAACAACGCAGTTCTGACACTCTTGGTTCCTAACATAATTCAGGCACATGTGCTGACCATAGACTCTATCTGTGCCATCGCCATAAGAGGTACTATAGAAGTGTGAGAGCAAAGCATTCGAGGACAAATTCGCTGTAAGATTGCCGAGATTATTCTGAAACGTGCTGTCGGACAAATGTTTCGAACAGAGCTGGTAAGGAGGATCAGCGCGCGAGAGGCGGACTAAACTGAGGAGAATCAAATGACCTAGAAGGAAGCGGATCATCAATGAAACGCTCTGGTAGTGAGCCATTTCTTTGTCTATCCGGGTTCGAGTTCTAGTTTGAGCTGAGATTTGTGAGGTGCAAATGCGTGGCCTCATGTTAGTGTCTGACTTTGCAGCTGAGGGTAATTTCCAGGAGACTGCTTTCGCTTGTTCTGAGTCAATCCTTTAGAATTTCAGGTTCAGTGACCTGTTCAAAGATTGAAATAAAATCTTTCGGAATGATGCAATTTCCTAACCCTATTTGCTAAGAGAAAATTCTACTCAGCTGCCCCCACATCACTTGGTTTTTCTCTTCCTCATCTTCTCTCCTACGGACACGGTATGCTGTTAGAAAGTCCAACCCAACCTAAAAGCTTAAGCTATTTGATGGAAGGAGACTACATAAATATAAAAAGCATATAAGACTCCTTGTAAGGCGGTATAGGACAACAACTTCTTCAACACCTCCCTCTCACGTGCAAGTCGAATTACGAGTGACATGTGAAAATTGACTAATGGAGGTGGGTTCACATATGCAGACAACACTGGCTCTGATGCCATGTTAGAAAATCCAACAAAAAAACTTAAAATATTAGGTGAAGGGAGAACATATGAATATAAATAGCATATAAGACTCATTGTAAGGCGATGTGAAATAACAATAACTTCAACATGCCCCACATCACTTGCAGAAGTGTATTATTCCATGCTAAAAAATTAGAATTGGTGAATAATGAGAACATTAGGTAGTGTCAAATAAGGTTTTTCAGTTTAATTGTGTTTGTTCTTGTTGTTGTAATCATAATCAGTTCAAGATGGGAACTTGTAACTTCGATACTCAGGTTGCATGCCTTTCGAACTCAGATTTTCTTTTGCAATTTCACTCTCTTTACAATCGTGAAGGTAAGAGACAACAAGGGTCGCGCCCTCCCCCATATCCAGGCCAGCAAGTCCTTGCCCGAGGCCCGTGAGGGTCGCCGGGCTTAGGAAGGCCCGGCAACGTCCGCTGACCCTTCGCAGTGGTTGTGGTGGCGAGCACTGGCAAGAGCTTGGCCCTAGCCATTTTTGAGTTTGGATTTTTTCTTTTTTTTTTTAGCGTTTTTAATTTTTTAACTTAATTTAGTTTTCTGACCCGAAAAAATCCTAGTTTTTTCTGTATTATTTTTTACTTTTTTGAATATTGCTTCTGACGTGGCACATGACGGGCGCCAAATCATTGACACATATTTCCATTTGCTCAATTGGAAAAAGTTAGCAAAAAGACTGAATTATACCAATTTGACAAGTTTTAGAACTCGGTTACACTTTAGGAGTCAATTGCACTTTCTTGATAAGTTTTAGGACTTCTAGTGCACCTATTCCTTCTTTCTTTAATCCCGTCGCACCCTCCCTTTCCGAATCTCCATGGATTCACCTATAGATCCAACACACTTCCACAGGAAAATAGATGCAGATCCTTTTCCACTTTCTCCACCCAACAAAACAAGAAGTCATCACATGGTTACATAAACTTCTGATAAGGCTCGCAAACGTAAATTTAGTCACTGATGTTACTTGGTTTCTTGCATTGTTGACACCTAAAGTTTGCCCAGTTTGTGAAGTTCTGTGCAGGAGCCCTGGATCCTGAGAATTGTGGTGTGAGATTTGCTCGAATGCTTATAGATATTCTTGTTTGCCATGATCACCCAATCACAAGGATGAGTGCACTTGCATATCTTGCTGGCTATCTGTATCGCGGGAAGTTTCTCTCTGCCAAATACATGCGCTACAATGTTGAAAAGGCTATTATGTGCCTGCTTTGCTTTCTAATGAGGTCAACAATGAGCATTCCACGGCTGAAAGTCACAGCTTTTCCTCAAGCCAATAGAAACAATCCTAAAGCACAAATCGGATCCCTTAAAGGTATGCCTGCCATCAGTAGCGGGGGAATTTCTTTCTTTGATGACATCCTGGAGTCCGATCTTTCAAGGGGTTTTGGTGGACGGAAGAGGCTAGACCCGTTCTTTCTTTTTGACCCATGTTTATCGAAGAGAAGCGACAGTTCCATCCGGTCAAATTGCACCAAACTATAAAAGAACTAATTCCTCAGGGATCAATTTGCAATTATCCAAAACTTGGGGAACTATTTTGCAAATAACCAAAAGTGGAGCGTAACCCTGGAAAGCTCTATTTAAGCGCACTTAAGCCTCATTATTAAGGGTAGGCAATTCATATTGAGAATTCACATAAAGAGAAGGATAGAGAAGAGGAGCACGTAGAGAGTAGAGAGAGCACTTTGTCAGTGGTGACGAATACCCGAACAAATGCCACTCTTCGCCGCCGCCGCCGTCTCCTTCACATCAATCAATTGCCTCGTGCCACGAACCATGCTGCTGCCACAGTCCCGTTTGCCCGACAGTCCCAACGTGCTAAATCTTCCTTTTTTTGGGTCCGACAGCTCCCAACCCTTCGAGAGACACTACCACAGGCTATCAAGGTCTCATGCACCCCTTAATTCCAATTAGAGAAATAGCAAGTGGCGGTGACGGGACTTTTATAGGCTAGACATTTTACTAATGGTATTGATAGGATAATATCGCTTTAGAGATAACGCAATATTATCTTATGTTTAAATTAGGCATTACATATAAGTTTTGAATTTTACTTTTCCTTTGCTTATTGTCTAATGTTCATTTTATGCTTACTTTATGTTAGTAATTTAATTTGAACATTAGTAAATAGTCTTGCCTATAATACATAGGTTGGGGTGTGATACCTACTTATTGGAATAGGCAATAAAATTTGTACATAACATTAGATATGCAAGATAATTCAAACTAGAAAACAAGGTAGTATCAATCAACCAAAAATCAGAATATTTTTACCTTATTTTGAGAATTGCTTTCCTAATTTGAAACTTGGTGAAACTTGTGAACAAGCTTGCAACTTTCGAACACCAGTGGCTATTCCCGAACGGCAACTTAAGCGTCAACTGGCGATGGTTCATAGCTCGGCTCTTCTCGATGTAGCTCATGTGGTGAACAGGCGGTGCTTGACCTATGAACCAGCGAATACCCAAGTTGCAATGCTCGTAGGTCTTGGAACGTTGTGGACAATCGGCGGGTCTCGGAGGCTCTTTGATTGGGGTCTGCCAATCAATCTGCAAAGAAAAAAAACCTCAACCACAACAAGGACGACAAGCGATAAGAAAGCATGTGGGTGGTCCACGCTGAGCGAGCAAGGGTCTCGGGGGAGCTATCCCTAGCGGTGGTCTCAAGGAGACAACACCTCCTAGACACCAAAGGACTTTTACGATTTAAGTCCATAATTTTTCATTAGTAGTTTGGGCTTGAGCTCATGAATAACTACTACTATATATACTATTTTTCGCTTGTAATTGAGTGATGTAACGAGAGGTGCGAAATACTAATTATAGTAGAATCCTCTGCTGGACGTAGCCCTAAGTTTAAGGGTAAACCAAAATAAAATCTCATGTCTTAATTTTTCTTTCTCGCTTTTATGCTTTACTTCATTGCGATTGTGCACCAAATCCTAACATCTAGTATCAGAGTGAGATTTGAGGTTATGATTTCTTGGTGAAGAGAGATTCGAAAAATCAAACTTTGGGAAGACATCGGGTGGTCAATCACGAATTTAAGTGGAGAAATTCGAAGAAAAGGGTTTTGAGTTATGAAAGTTGAAGAATGGAGGCTTTGCTCATGGATAGAGACCTATGGCCCCCGATAGAAAAAGAAAAACCTAAGGTGAATACTAAGGCAAAGGTGATGGAAGAAGAGATTGCGCCTACTTCCAATCAATTGAAGGAGTGGATCAAGAACGATCGTAAGGCGCGAAGCCCGATCTAGCTATGTCTTGGTGATAATGTCATGGTGAACGCGACTTCTAAGAAGATGGCGAAAGATCTCTCGGACAAAGTTTGGAAGGCATTATCAGAGCAAGTCACTCGTGAGTAGGTTGTTTTTGCGGAAGAAACTATACAACCTTCAAATGAGTGAAGGTGATTCTTTTATGCACACTTAAATGAGTTTAATATTATCTGTGGGCAGCTTGTGTCTATTGATGTTAATGTGGATGAGGAAGATAAATCACGTACTTTGCTGTGTTCACTGCCGAATTCATGGGAATATATAATTGTTTCGATTGGTTAGTGCATTATTCTTTGAAAACGTTGTATCCGCATTTATGTCCGAGGAGATAAAGAGCACAAGTTCCGATAATGCAACAGATGAGGCTCTTTTTGTGAGAGGGAGGAATAGTGAACGTTCCAAATCCATATTTGTTGGTAGGAATAAGTTCAGAGGAAGATCTAAAAGTCGCGATCAATCCGAAATAAAATGTTGGAAGTGCGAAAAAGCTAGACACTTGAAAAAGGATTACAGAAGCAAAAGTATGGGTCTAGAAAAACGAGATGAGGTACCCTTTAGTACAAAGAATGATGATAATAACAACCTCGGGAGATATGTATCCGATCCGCAACTCATTCGGGTTGGCCGCAGAGCGTGGATAATTGAAATTGGAGCGCCTTTCCACATGACGTCTCATAGAGATTGGTTCTGCTGTTATAAGCCACATTAGGGAGGTACAATGCTAATGGGAGATGATATGACGCTTGATATTATCGGTCATGAAAAGATGAAGCTGAAGATAAAAGATGGGACAGTCAAGAATCTTTTAGATGTGATGCATATTCCTGGTTTTACCATGAATCTTATTTTTGTGGGAACTATGAAAGATGTTGATATTATTTTCACTAGCAATAAGTACTCATGCAAGCTAACTTGTGGATGTATGGTTATCATTAAAGGCAAATGGGAAAGAAAATTGTCAAAATTATTGGGAAATACGATGATCAATGGTGAAAGCTATATAATAGAGTAGATGGAAAAAGATCCTATGATACGGTGGCATCGTAGATAGGCCATATCGGTGAGAAATGACTGATGACCCCTACTTCAAAGAAGATGGTAGATGGAATCCCAAGATGTTCTATGAGTTTCGGATTTTGTGAACATTGCCTACATGAGAAATAAAATTGGGTATCTTTGGAATCCAAAGGAGCGCTAGCAAAAAGGATTTTGGATTTAATCCACAATGACATCTTTGGTCCTATATACCCGTAGCATTATTTGAAAAATCAAGGTATTATGTTTTTTTTACTGATGACTATTCCAAATATATATTGATATATTTCTTGCAGAGAAAAGATGATGTATTAGAAAAATTTCGTGAGTTCAAAGCTTTGGTGGAAAATCAATTTGATAGAAAATCAAAGTTGTTGAGGACTAACAATGAAGGAGAGTTCTATTCAGCAAAATTTGATCAATTACGTGTGACCGGTGGCATTGCAAGGTCGAAAACAACATCATTATTCACCTTAGCAAAATGGTGTGGTAGAGAGGCTTAATCGATCTCTCATGGAGAAGGCGAGGAAGTATACTAAGTGGTGCAAATTAGTAGCTGAATTTTGGGTGGAAAGCAATGGCTACTGTGTGTTATATGAAGAACATGTCTCCCCACATCAACTTTGAAGGATCAATCATTGTTTGAGGCACTATTCAAGAAGAAGCTAGACATATCCCATGTAAGAGTGTTTGGTTGCAAAGCATATGTGTATGTGCCAAAGGAAAAGAGAAATAAGCTTGAGAGTAAGTTGGAGAAGTACATCTTCATTGGGGACAAGGATGGTATTAAATGGTATAAGCTGTGGAATCATGATACTAAATGTATTATCTACAGCGGGAATGTGGTACTTAGAGAATCTATGATAAATCAGATTATTTCACAAGCTCTTGAAGAACCATAAACGGTTGAGTTAGATGTTGTTTTGCGGGGAAAAACAGTGGCTACACAAGTTGAAACAAAAAATTCAAATTCTAAAACAAGTAAGCTTGATGTGGAGGATGATATAGTAGATTCTAATATTGAGTTTGAAGTTGCTTCACCACCCGAACCGGTCTTAAGGAGGTCCACATAGCAGAAAAGACCATTTGAGAGGTATACCTTAATTGCCAATAATGAAAATTGTGCTCTAACTATTACAAGTGATAATCCAAATATTTTTAAGGAAGCAAGAAGCACGAAAGATACCAAATAATGTAAGAAAGCCATGAAAGATGATATGGACTCATTAGATAAAAATAGAACGTGGAGTCCGGTAAAACTACCTACAGATCAAAAGGCAATTGATTGCAAGTGGATATTCAAGAAGAAGATATCTGCAAATAGAAATATAGAACGACACAAAGCTCGTTTGATTACGAAGAGATATTTATAGATAGAGGGAGTCGAATATGGAGAGATTTTTCCTTGTTAGTAAATTAAATTCCATAAAACTTATTTTATCTATACAACTGCATACAATCTGGAGGTAGAGTAGCTTGATGTAAAAACGACATTCCTCCATGGCGACTTGGAGGAGGATATTTACATGAAGCAACTAGAAGGGTTTGTGGTCAAAGGAAAAGAAGATTTTATTTGCAAATTGAACAAGTCTTTATATGGCCTACAACAATCTCCAAGAATGTGACACCGTAAGTTTGACACATATGGCTTGAAGCTTGGCTTTGTTCGTTGTGATGCTAATCATTGTATCTATGTGAAGAAGTTAAATGATGATTTTGTTTTCTTAACCTTATATGTTGATGATGTGCTACTAGTTGGGAAAAATATGAGAATGATTAGCACTATGAAAAGACATTTGCAAAACAGTTTGAGATGAAAGAATCTAGACCTAGCAAATTTCATCTTGGGCATGCAGATAAAAAGGGAGAGTGAGAATGGGAAAGTTGTGGCTTAGTCGGAAGAAATATGTTGAAAGTGTGTTGAAGAAGTACAACAAGATGGATTGTCAATTAGTGAGGACCCACCCCCATGTCCACAAGTTACAAGTTATCGGTGTTCTAGTGTCCAAAGACTAAAGAGGAAGCTGAAGAGATGGCAACAGTCCATATGCAAGTGTAGTTGGAAGCTTGATGTATTCCATGGTGTGTACTCATTCAGATATTGCTCAAGTAGTGCAAGCATTGAATAGATATATGTCAAAACTAGATAAAGAGCATTGGATAGCAGCAAAGCATGATTTTTCATTATCTTTGCGGTACATCCGACTTTGAGTTATGTTGTGAAGGCAAGAAAACTCAAAGGGACAACAAGTGTTAGAACTAAAATGTTTTGTGGATGTTAATTGGGGAGGTGACATTGATAGCGGGAGGTTGACCAGGGGATGTGTTATTTCCTTGTTCGGCGGAGCTGTGAGTTGGATGAGGAAGAGGCAAAGCGCAGTTGCTTTATCTAGTGTTAAGAAAGAGTATATGACTCTTACTCATGTTTCTAAGGAAGTGATCTGGATGCATGGATTATGTAAAGAGCCTTGTTTTACACAAGGAGATGTGAAGATTATGTGCGCTAGCTAGAGTGCTATATTCTTAGCTAAAAATCTAGGTTTTCATGCAAGAACAAAACACATCAACATACGGTATCACTTCATTCGAGGCAAAGTAGAAAAAAAATTGTAGTGCTAGAAAAAGTTGACACTAAGTGAATAGTGTAGAACATTTTTACCAAGGAAATGAATGCAGAAAAGTTTGAATGGTGTGCCACGGTGATGGGTCTAAAGAAGTACATGGGAAGTATTCATTAAGTGTAAGAATGTTGGAGTGAGATTCATACTCTCATACGACAAGAAAGCACGTGGGTCCCGCTCCACATAGAGTGGGAAGGGGTCCGAGGGAGCCGCCCGAGCCATGGTCTCAAGGGGGCAGCACCTCTAGACACAATTTAAGCCCATAATTTTTCATTAGTAGTTTAGATTTGGGCTCATGAATAGCTATTGTTATATATACTTTTTTTCCTTTGTAATTAAGTGATGTAGCGAGAGGTGGGAGGTGCTAATTATAGTGGAATCCACTACTGGACGTAGCCCTAATTTAAAGGTGAACCAGGATAAAATGTCATGCCTTGATTTCTCTTTCTCACTTTTACGCTTTGTCTTTGTTATGATTGTGCGTTGAATCCTAACAACATGCTCCCTAATGTGCCTTGTTTCGAGTAATATGTACAATAGGGTAATATATTACTTTGTCTAGAAGTACAATCATACTTGCACATGAAATTATACATCATGTCCTCAATTTCGATGGAAAGGAATGATAATTTGGAAATAGAATTTCAAGGTTTACCTTGCTTAGTAGCATGGGACGACGATTATTACATATTAAATTCTCTTTCTTACCCAAAGCTAAGGGGTGTTGTGAATTGAAATTGGAATTTTTGGAATTTAAGGTGTACTATGGTTGAAATTAATTATTTTTGTTCAAATTTCATATTTTTTATATTTCTTAGTGTAATTAAATTCCCGAAAAATTCCAAAAAAATGTCAACTTTTCTTAGGGTAAATAATGTTTTTCTACATTTTTACTTGTAAAATAACACATAGTAAAATTTAGGACTTTGAGAAATAAATTTTTAGGTCATATGGGATGTTATTTCACTTTAGGATAGCCTTTTTCCTCTATTTTCCCAAATCCGAAAATTCATACAAATACAAAAAATGCCATTCATATTGCATATCATATAGTTTAGATTGCATATTTTCCATGTCATATTGCCATGTCATGTTACCATGTCATCATTTGACATGTCATGTAGAGTAATTGTATTTGCATTGCATTTAATAAGAGAAAACCCTAAAAATTAAATCCATATTGCCAATCAAAGATTTTCATAAAAAATTGGTAACGAAAGGGCGTTAATAGAAATATTGAACGTAATCAAGTCCTCAAACTCATTTAATCTTTAGTTTGTAGAAATAAAGTATTTCTCCTAATACTTTATTTAGTTTTCTAATCAATCTACACTAAATAATTAGTGGTGGCTCCAAATTGAAAATATTTTGCATGTTAATCATGTGAATATAAGTTGCACATTGATAGAGCTTGGGAGAGCTCGAACTAGGTTATTTAATTTAATTAATTTGGTAATCCATTGATATGGAATTTTCGAATTTTAGATCGACAGTAGCACCATTTGCAAATTCAGAATGTCATTGGCCGCAAAGTGTGCTTCATATCAAAGGAAAACCAAATGGCATTGTTGATGAATATAGAGCTCGATTAGTGGCAAAAGGATACAATCACAAAGCCGGCATAGATTACTGCCAGACTTATAGTCCAGCCAGTCAAGCCTACAGTTGCTCGAATTGTTCTTGATTTAGCTATATCAAAGGGTTGGTCACTCAGGCAACTTGATGTGAACAATGCCTTTCTCTATGGCATGTTGTCAAGAAGTCTATGTGGCTCAACCACCGGGCAACGCTGATTCAAATTATCCAACTTTTCTGTGCCGATTTTCACAAAGGAATTTATGGACTTAAGCAAGCTCCAACAGTATAGTTTCAAAGGTTAATCACTCGTCTTCTTGAATTGGGTCTCATCAACTGAACTAGGTAACCCCAAGAGACCGAGACTTGGGAAACTCTCTCACCAGCTTTTTCTCTTCTCCCTCTTTGGTTCCCGAATGAACTCCTCCTCCCCCTTGTGTGCTCCCAACTCCTCTCTTTTACAGCCTTTTGCTGCCTCCTTGCCCAAGTCTACTCATATGGACAGAAGTGCCTCGTGTGTTTTTTTTTTGGTTGAAGTGCTCGTGTGTTTGTGTGGCCATAAATGAGTGTGAGAGAGGGTGACGTGCACAGATGGGCTTAAGGATGAAAAGACCAATAAGAGAATGGTGGGCCTGCTCGCGCGGGGAAGAAAAAGAGGACGGGCTGGGCGGCCCACGCGGATTCGGGGCCAACCCAGCCCAGTCCGAATCTCAAGATTTTTTTATGAATTTATAAAAAACTGAATTTATTTTATAATTTCCCAAATTGATAAATAAAACGAGAAATAGGAAAATCCAATCTAATATTTCCCTATTTTGAGCCTTAAGGAAAAATAAATTAAATCTAGAGGGCACCAACAAAATTAGGTGTCAACAAACTCACTCAACTCAATTTAGTGAATTATACACATACAAGATTCAATAAGCTATACTGCTTTAACCTCATCATATACATGTCAGAAATGTTCCTTTAATCAACAAATATCATAACAAACATTAATTGTCAAATACATTGATCAATCTCAATCAAATCACACGTTAATGATACATTTCATCAACTAATCTAATGTTGAACATTTAACTATGATCATGTTTAACGCATGTGGCAAAAGCGACCAACCTACAAAGGTTACTATAGTCTACACACTTAATTCGTTAAACAATTAATCAAAGAATGATATCAATATCCGCCTAAAACTCTACTCCAATGAATGACTCAGCTAACTACACTTAATCGTCGATAAAACGACTCCAATTGTTAACGAAGAAACTCGTTTATGACAACATTCATCTTTCTCCTTTATATGCTTTGTTCTTTATGAGTAACTCGAACACAGAACTTCATAATTTAGTTCCAATCAAACCATACTTCGGAATAGATATTTGTCCAACTCCATAGCTCTACAACGTCCTAAACTATCATTCCCATATATATATCAACAGCTCAGCAACTCCAAAATCGGACTTAGTAGCTCAAAATTCATATCTCTTTGAATTTACCACCAAACTTCGAAAATTACTCCAATTAAACAAAGAATAGGCTTGAATACTTACCTGGCGTTGCAATTCAAAGTTAGATTCAGCTTGTCGAGATGTTTGAATCGGCTACTCACAAAGATTTTTCTCTTTTCCGTCTTTTCCCCCTTTGCTCTTCACGGACAAGCTTCTTTATTTTTCCTTGTTTTTGTCGCCCTGGTCTTCTTCTTTTTACGCTCACTTGCACGATCGGTTGAAGGAAAGTGAGCTATGGTTGGGCTTGGGCTTTACTAACAAAATCATGGACTGGATTTATGGGCCCATACATTACATAACAATGCCCTCATCTTTCGAGCATGTCTTCTCCTAATTCCCTACTTTGAGCCCCTGCGCATTTCGTTCTCCAGCTGATTCTTTGGGGACTCTGATTTCAACCTGATCTTGATCTTTTAGAAATGAACGGACCTGCGTTGAATATTTAACAAAATTTTGATTAGTTAATATTCTGATAAATTAATATAAATAAAGTGATCGAGTTCAATATCCCTCACAGGAAATTATTGACTCTAGAGCTATACTACTATGGAGAAGACACAATTATGCTGCCCTTGCCTGCTAGTAAAAGGACTATATTGTGCAATACGAGTACGAAATCTCGAATGTGCCTAAAATCTTTATGGGATGATGAGGTATTCTAACGTGTTAGAAGATCAAACTTAGGTTTAACAATCCAGTTTACAAGATTGTGACACTTGAGAGTTGATTTTATCGAGATGCAATGAAGAGAACTCATAACATTAGAACTGTATTAATGAAAATAATTATAAAAAAAGGTCTTAAATCTATTGTCGGGCAGGCAAACGAGTTAAAAATCTCGATTGTGTCTAAAAGTTTTATGGTATCATCGGGTAGTTTTAAGGAGTTAGAAGGTCAAACTTAGATTTAATCATCCAGTTTACAAGATGGTAACACTTGAGTTGGTTTTGTTAAGATGTTATGACAAGAACACATAACGTTTTAATTGTATTAATGGAGTTAATTGTAAAAAATGTCCTAAATATATTGTGAGGCAGCAAACAAAGTTAAAAATTTCAATTATGCCTAACAATTTAATGGGATGATAAGGTAAATCTAACGAGTTGAAAGATCAAAGTTAGGTTTAAACATCAAGTTTACAAGATGGTAACACTTGAGCTGGTTTTGTTGAGATGTAACGAAGAGAACTCATAACATTGGAATTGTATTAATGGAATTAATTGTCAAAATAGTCCTAAATCTATTGTATGGCGGCTAGACAAGTTAAAAATCTCGAACATGCTTGAAGCTTTTATGGGATGATGGGATTAAAGTTATCGACTTATAAGATCAAACTTAGGTTTAACCATCAAGTTTACAAGATAGCAACACTTGAGTTGGTTTTGTTGAGATGTTATGAAGAGAACTCATAACATGTGGGCTGTATTAATGGAGTTAGTTGTGAAAAAAGTCCTAAATTAGTTGTAAGGCGGTAAAATGAGTTAAAAATCTCGATTGTGGAAAAGTCTTGAGGTTATCGATTATGCCTTTAGTTAAAAATCTGGATTGTCAACTTTTTTCTTTATCCCTACGATACGGCCGGTTTGTGTATAAACCGAAACTTGTGGTGGCCTTTATCCCTACGTAAAGAAAGAAATAAAACAAAAAAAACAACTATAATCGAGAATCATTACAATGCATACGCCTGTTTTGCACCAGATTATACCAAACCCTAAGTGTTTACAAATAAAATAACCAATCGGATATAGAAAAACTCAGAACACAAAAGAATCGCGTTATCAAAAGAACCAAAGAAGAGCGTCGTCCTCTATCTGCGGCGCACGCGGTTCCGTCTCTGCAAAGAAAAACTCCTTTTTTTCTTTTGTACGGATATGCAGGCATCAGAAAACCAAAGAACAAAACCCTTGCTTACTCCTCAATGACTATTGGGGCCCACAGCTTTCTTGTACGACCACAAAGAGGAAGTCACAATTCTTCTCAAAGTCTGACCATGCTTTTAAATATAATAAAATATGTGAAACCCCTTTTGTCTTGTAGTGGCTAGCATTCCTTTTTTTTTTCTTGTGTAGTCGCTCAAGATGCCCATCTGCAGTAGAACTTATCCAGTGCACGAGGTGATTCTTCTTCCAACAGAAATAAATCTCCGCACATTTAAATCTAATCCCAATTCAAATTCTCAGATTTATTTCTTAACAGATTCAAAGCGATTCTATAAACGGTTTAAAATTCGAGACATATTTAACACCTACGATACAGCGAGTTTATCACATGATATAACAATTACTCTCAATTACTTTGTCCTTGCTTCGAAAATAGAGAACACATTCATATTTCCAAGGAACACAAGCTTGTACAATAGAGTATATATCCTCTTAGGTTATTCAGACAATGAGAGGAACCTAACATGGAGCCAACAAACATCAAAGAACAGAACAAGAACATATGGTAGACCAACAAACAAATTATACAACAATAATGATTTATTTCCAAATTTCATTCGCCACCCTGTGCCCTCTTAGTCACACTTCATTAATTAACCTTTGAACACACTTTCTTGACTTCACCGGCCATTCCGGTGAGTACGCCAATCCAACCCATTTTAACCATCGACACCCCAAAGTCCTTCATGAAAGTGGATCCACCGGGTTTTGATCTGGAGGTCGATGTACGCCTTGGTTTGGCTGTTGTCGAGAAGTGCAACGTCCGAAGAGAAGAGGCCCCTTCTCTTCGGGATGAGTTCGAAGTAGTTGACGTCGAACGTCCTCCCGCTCCCTGGGTCCATCTCTACGCGATTGGTATTGTCATTTGGTTTGCGCTGGAGCTTCAGTCTCGTTATATAGTTGGAGTCGAGCCTGGGGTCGGCATCACCCTTTCCAGTGAAGTTGTGGAGGCGGTTGGAGAAAAAAGAGCAGTGTGAAGTTCCAATGGTGTGCCCACCTGGGCAATAGGAAGTCAGAATTAGAATGATCTGACTCTACACATCACGTTTTCTCGATCCAACTCTACAACTTAGTCAATCAATGAGTCCTAAAGTACAGTTTCTTCCTGACTAGTTTACGTCAATATCCACAACAATTGACAAAGCATATTAAGCAATAATCGGAGATTAGGTTACCTGATAATACGACAAGGTCCTTCGCAGTGAGGCCTCTCTTTGCAAATCCTGTTTTCAGAGTTGTAATGTTGGCAGTTGGTGGTATTAAATTGTTAAGTGCCTCGTTCAATCTAGAATCGTTCCCGTCTCTTCGTCCGGTTTCCACTCCATAGGAGAGTCCTCCAGTCTAAAGCAACAACACATCAAAACCCAGTTTCTATATCATTCATCGAGTTTTATCGTGCACTCTGAAGATAATCTTGGTTTCGAGAAGCACTATTTTGATCTTGAGAAGGTATGACTGAAATTTGTTTTCCAATGAGATAACACGCATAGTTGGGAAATCAAGATTTTTACAGACGTCATATGTCCATAACGAACATTCAAACTTAAAATCAGATCATAATAAAGGAAGTGACATGAGCATATGCGCACCGCAACGACAACGTCTCTAGCGACAAGGGCTAATATGTCAGCACACGATACCATGCCGGGGCATGCCTTTTCCAACGCCGTTTTGACTGTATTGATCGTTTGGAAACCTCGAAGGGCCTGATTCGGAGATGCGTCCTTCTCGGCTTGATTGGTCGGTGAGTTCAATAGCAATGAACCTTCACAACCTTGTGGAAAACCCTTGAACTCTGATTCATGAAGAAAATAGTTTGTAACGGGGGACGAATCTAGGAAAGTATGTTGAGGAGCCAAATACCAATTAGTTATATGACATTTTAAGATTTTATTTACACTGTTATAATTGCTAATTTGGAGGGCATGTAGGTCTCTCTCTCATCCACGCTGTAGTAAGTGTTGCAAGAAATGAAAAGGGTTTTGGGTGATTTTGAAAATAACACTATGTTATAAGCCATAAATATATAAAAGAGTGCACCCTACAAATATTTTAAATTAATTATTAATTATTTTTTGTGGCCCAAAACGGATTGATAGTCTTACAATCACTCAAAAACTGTTACATAATCAATTCTTAATTGAAAATAAGTATTGAATTTCAATGAGAGTAATACTAGAAACTGGAGAGAATAGTCTCCGAAACAAATTTACCAAGCGACGCAAGGAAACCTAATTAAATGATGCAATGGGATCCACTTTTTTAAATACACATTTTTCAGTAGTCATACTTGTTGAAATTATTCCACATCGATTGTAGAAGGGGCTAGTAGTTAGTTTATGAGTGCATAGGAAAGCCTCACCCGTTAAGCTAGCTTTTGGGTGAGAAAGGGCTCAAGACCACCCAACACTAGAATGAGGGCCTAATGTGTTGTCTCTCAGACCTAGGGCCCGATGTATGAAGAAGAGATAGTTAGGGTTATCTCACATCGATTGTGAAAGAATCTGATGGTCACTTTATAAGTGGGAAAGCCTTATGAGAGAGGTCCAAGACCCACCCTATACATTTTTTTCCATTAAATTAATTTTGTAAATCTCTGTGCATCCCTATCGTGCATTACCCTCAGAGTGAAGTGCAAGATCTAACTTTTCACTCTCCATTTTTATGCCAATAACTTTTCTGCTTAGAATAGGAAAATTATGTAGTGGGACATCGTCACATAATTAGAAAAAGGTACACTTCACACGCAGAGTAGGAAGAAAGTACGTGACCTCATTCTGTCCCTTACCCTAATGAAACAATCGAGAAAATGCATCCTCAAGAGAGGACCGGAGAGACTGGGGGCTTTGGACATGACTTCACCAATAACCTTCTTCACGACGGCCTCTGCATTAGGGAATGCCTTCTGGTAAAACCCCACTTGGAGACCTTGACCATGGGCAAGCTCGGGGACAAGAAACAAGAACATCAACTGAAGCAGCAAACAAGACAAGTAGAGCTTTGGACAAGCCATTGGTTTGTGCCCAGAAGATGATGATTACTATCGCTTGATCCGAGTGTTTTGTTTTTGATGTTTCATCAACAAACCTCTTTGGCCTTATATATATATATAAGCACACATACTTCGCACCAACTACTTGAGCTTTTGATTTGTAGGACGTACTTTGGTTATTAAAAATATGTACTTTCTCATGAACCGAGCTGCGTACTAACTCCATGATTTTGTACCGATCCAAGTTCTCAATTGGAACACGAGCTTGAGTCTTGGACTTGAGTTTATCTTAAGGGCTTGATGAATTTTCTCCACCGAATTGATACCGAAGGAAAATGACCTTAACCTACACATGGCAGGTCGCATGATATGTCTTTGCCAACTTGCAATGTAGCGTGAGACCAAAACTTAAACAAACAAGGTTCCGTTCGGAAAAAAGGTGTTTTCAGATACTCATTTTCCAGAAAAATGACAATATTAACCTCAAAATGAACTAGAAAAATATTTTTTTGTCATTTGATAAGGAAGATATTTTCCGTCATTATTTTCTACGTCATTGTTTGGCCGGAAATTATTGACATGGACCTAACCGTCCAACCGTGCCAATGGCCGGAAATTATTGACATGGACCTAACCGTCCAACGTGGCACGGACAGTGCTAATGTGGAAATTTTTTGTAATTTTTAAACAAATTCCAAATTTTTCAATCATTTTAATTTTTGAATTTTTTAGTGAATTTTTTATTTTTTTGATTTTTTTTCTCTTTGTTCCTCTTTCGGTGGCCGACCACGTGGATGAATGGTCATCGGCCACAGGTGAGGCTCGAGCTCGCTGGCCTCAAGCAAGGCCTCACCTCACCTTGTCGGCCTCAAGCAAGGCTCGAAGCTTGCTGGATCTGGCAAGGCTTGGCCTTGCTTGAGGCCGACGTTCGCATGCTACCAATGAGTCCATCTGTCTCCTGTGGTTGGCACTCGCTTGGCGAGTTTGTTTGGCCATCACCTCGGCTATTGATTAGCTGAGGAAGAAACAAAAGAAAACAAATTTAAAATTTATAAAAAATTGAAAAATAAAAAAGGAAATAAAAAAATGAATTTGTAAGTCATTATTCTACTTGTACACACTTAGATACTATTTAGAAAAACATTTGCTCACTCGATCTTTTTCATATCGCCTTTGGTTTTTAGTATTGTTTGCAAAATTTTCAAAACAACCTATTCACCCCATTCTAGGTTGCATTGTTAGCCCCAAACAATGCCTACAAACCATCATGACTTGAGATGGCGCCTTCCAACTTCTTTCAATTTGGGGCTTGACATTTCCTTAGTTCTTTCAACTGGGGACCTAACTCATTTAGGATTTACAATGGTAAATTCAAAGTTCTTCCGATGGGAAAATTGCCTAAAAATTTCTAAATTTATTATACTTTGTCAATTCAACCTTAAACATTTTAATTTTACCAATCGAGTCTTAAATCTTTTCATGTTTTACTAATTGAGTTCATTTAGTCAATTTGAGCCCAAAACCCGCTAACATGTATGCTAGCCATCCTACGTGATATGAATGACATTGTGGATAACAACGGGATAAGTACACCATGAGTGCCATATTTGTGTACGTCGTTCATTTGAGTGCCATAACTTTCAAACGTTACACACTTTTAAAATCGTTCCCACATCAAAAATCGTTCACTGAGTACTACAGCAACTTTTCATGGTACTCTTCGACTAATCGTTAGTTTTCGATCTCTAGTCATTTTGGGCCCACGTCAACATGCACGCTAGTGACATGATTTTAAAGTATGGCACTTAAGTTCACATTTTGAAAGTTATGACACTCAAGTAAACGTTGTACAAAAGTTATGGCACTTCTAATGTACTTTTCCCCGATAACTACTAATAATATTTTCATATTTTTTGAATTTCTCATTAAATTTTTCCTTTTTTATGTTTTCCTTCTTTATTTTTTCCTTTTTCCTTTGTCTTTTTTTCCCCTTTTTCCTACCGCCTGGCCCCATTGACGACCGGCGGAGGTTGTTGGCCTCATGCAAGAGATACCCTTGCCAGCCCAAGCCCAAGCGTCCCTCGCCTAAAGCTATTGAGCTCTCTGCTGACCATCAATGAGGCTCGAGGGTAGCCGACGGAACGGAAAAAGGGAAAAGGAAAAAAGAAAAAAAAAGCAAAGAAGGAAACAGAAAAAAAAAAATTCGAGATAATATTAAGATATTATTAAAAACTGTCCACGTTAGCACCGGCCATATCAAATAGAAAAGGCCAACATCCATATAAATGATTTTTTATTAGAATTGACTGGATAGACTCAATTGGCAAAACGTGAAAAGAAATTTAAAACTCAATTAATAAAATTAACAAGTTTAGTATTAAATTGGAAAAGTCCAATTGGTTTAGGATTTTTTTTTTTTGATAATTTTCCCTTCTTCTGACGAGGCAAAGCTTCTAAGGAGATCTCACTCTAGAGTACCAACGAATTGATAGGATTAAAAAATTTCCCTAGGAGTTCTTCCACAGGAGCTAAAGCTCCGAGAAGATCTTCCTCTGGAGTATCAACATATAACTAATTCCTTGGAGCTCTTCCCACGAAATGGAAAGACTGATTGTGAAGAACAGCAAAGATTTAAGACTGAACAACGCCGGTGTCGTCTGGGATTTAAACTTTAGGCAAAATGAGCCGTTGGAAAACCAACTCGGGTTGTGCTACTATAATAGTTTGGGAAGTGCTAATATAACAGTCTTTAAGTGGTTATGAGAAAAACAACATGTTATGAGTCATAATTTCTTAAAAGAGTGGACCCCATAATAATGTTTAGTTAATTGTCGTTTATTTTTTTGTAGCCCAAAGTAGGCTATTAGTCTTATAGCCACCCAAAGATAATTACATAATCAATTCTCCTTGGCAAATCACAAAAGCATATCAAGCCATACAGAAGCCCCAAAACATGAACTTTTTTTTTTTTGAAGGATCAATTGAGTTCATAAAAAATTTCTTCAAATCGTAATAATATGCTGTGCTAGAAATTTCACCATTTGAGGATGTATTGTGCCCAATCACTATATGCAATCAATTCTCTAGGGTCTTGAAAAGTCAATATTTTCGACTTTTTTTTCAGTTCTGGACGTCACACAAAACCTTTTGGCTTCTCTAGCAATGTGTCCCAAATGCATATGCCACAATTCAAACTTTCAAACATATGCATTCAAACGTCTCCATGGAGAAATTCATCATTGGCTCCCCTTAAAACTCATACAAGCCACTATACTTGATTCCTCCTATTATCACTAGTGCACCTTAAATGGCCTTCAAGCTCTGTATTTTGCATTATACTGACAACCAGCTCCACGAAACTCAAGGAAATCAAACTTTTCTTCAATTCGGAAACATTTCTCACTCGAGTCAATGTCCTCACTAAATAGTCAAACATCTATTGACATTAACAATACCCAGAATATCGCACTCAGCTTTAATGCCCAACTGCAATCTACTATTTTCGGTAAACTGATAAGCTGTAGACATATTCTTGTTTGATGTAGTGTGAAACGGATAGTGGCAAGACAAGATACAAACAACATTGTTAGCTGCAGCAACAACATAATTTGTAGATTAAACTCCAGTTTGCTTACCCTTCTCGTTTTTCAGCTTAAGGCAATCCCTTCTAAAATGTCATCTCTTATGACAATTTCAACAAACAAAACCACAAGAGTCCTAGGTAGACTTCGTCTGTTTTGGTTCACACTGCTTTTGCTAACATGTGGATTAGTTCTTTCTCTAACTTCACCTACTAAAGCAGCAGGCATAGGTTTACCATATTCTTCTCTACGAATGTCCTTACTTAGAATCGGATTACAAACCTATCAAACGTCAAGCTTATTGACCTAGAGGAATTACATTGTAACAATATTATTCCAACTATCATTGAGGATAAATGAAAAAAACATGCACCTCATCATCAAAGCCAGTCTCAGCCAAACTGAATTGAATAACAACCGTATTGGATTCATTAGTATGCTCACAATCGATGCCTCTTCGCCCATCTTTAAATGAAACTGAAGTTGCATGCAATAGACCCTATTGGTCGCAGATGGCTCTTGTACACATTCGATGAGGCACTCATTAGTCCCCTTGTGGTCTTCTCTTGCACGTTGTTAAACAGGATATTACGAGCCAATGTCATCCAAACAACACCTAATGATTGTTTATTTAGCATATCCCAATCAGATTCCTTCACCAATCTTAGCTTCTACCCAAATAGGGGTAAGTCCATATTCCTTTGATGTAGGAAATTCTTGGGAAAAGTATACTAGAAGTGTCATAACTTTTGTATGACGTTTACTTGAGTGCCATAATTTTCAAAACTTTTACTTAAGTGCCATAACTTTCAAAAATTGTTCACTTGAGTGCCACGTTGACGTGGCAATCGGAAAAGCCGACGTGGCAGTAGGGAAGTTACCGTAGCATGCCGGAAAGCCGACGTGTCACGTTGGAAAAGTTACTGTAGCACTCAAGTGAACGATTTTTGAAAGTTATGGCATTCAAGTGAACGCCGTACACAAGTTATGTCACTTTTAGTGTACTTTTCCCGAAATCCTTAATCTCCATCTTCTAAAAATCAAAATCATTCCGATAAGATCTATTGACACTTTTCCTTTTTCTATCCACGATTCGCTTCAACTCAGCTTGGCTCTAATACAAATTATAGCAGAAAATGAGCTTTCAAATAATAAAATAAACAAGCCAAAAAATGAATCGGATACTAGATTTATGTAGTTTGATCGATGTGACCTATTGACGGGGAGAACGTCATGGGATTCCACTATAGATCAAGGGGAAAAGTACACTAGAAGTATCATAACTTTTGTACGGCGTTCACTTGAGTGCCATAACTTTCAAAACATTTACTTAAGTACTATAACTTTCAAAAATCATTCACTTGAGTGCCATGTTGACGTGGACGTCGGAAAAGATGACGTGACAGCCGGAAAGGCGACGTGGCACACCGGACAAGTTGCGGTACCACGCCGAAAAGTTACTGTAACATGTCGGAAAGCTGACGTGGCATGCCGAAAAAGTTACTGTAGCACTCAAGTGAACGATTTTACTCCGACGTAACACTCAAGTGAACGATTTTTAAAATTATGGCACTTAAGTGAACGTTTTGAAAATTATGGCACTCAAGTGAACGCCATACACAAGTTATGGCACTTCTAGTGCACTTTTCCCATAGATCAAGTGATGAACAAAGACTACAATTATACTCGAGTCACTGAAACATTCTCGGTGTTTTCCAGGCCTTAATGTACTCAAACGGTGTTTAACCTCACAATCCTTCCGAAATAATTGCTTCATCTCACAAAGGAATTCACAATTCTGGCAAAACAATACACATGGCATTTTTAGTAATTTTTTAATATTATGTGAAATTTTCCTAAAAAAAGTCTATCCACATGGTGTCCATGTGGCAATTTTAAAAAAAAATCCACATGGATGCCATGTGTAATATCTTTTTACAAAATAAGCTAAAGTATTTTTAAAAGGTTACATTAAATTTAAAAAATTAGCTAAATAATTGAAAAAAAGATTAAAAAAATAGAGAATTGAGATCTGTTGTATTAGCGAGGGCTTCCAAGCCCTCAACGCGGTTGTTGCCCACCATTGCCTACAATGGCTAGCCGACGGGGGTCGCCAGGCGACCGGAGGGGCAAGTGAGGCCTCGCCATCGCAAAACAGCCTCGCCTTGTTCTGCGAGGTCCAGCCTTGCCTTAATTCCCGCCGGCCATCCCGCACCCTCATCGGTCATTGCCGTTGATGGTGGGCAGCGACGATGAGGGCTTCCAAGTCCTAGCCACTATAACACAGTTTTTTTTTATTATATAGTTTTATTAACTTTTTTTAGTTTTTTTTTAATTTTTTTAACTTTTGATTTTTTTATTTATTTCTGACTTAGAAGCTCCGGTGAGCCACGTAGATGTCATGTCAGATTTACGGCAAAGCTACCAGAGTTGGCATCGAAATAACCGTTTTTCAATAAAATTGGTATTTAAGTGATAAAAAAAAATATTGGTGCTAAAGTGAGCACCGTGAACAAATATTGACACTCCTAATGTCCTATTGCCAGTAAACGCCCATCCGTCCTCCACTCACTCTCTCTCCTCTCCATTTCTCTTGTGGATCACCCCCCTCCCCCCGAGCACCCTCACCTCTCCCTTGAGAACTCCGCTGAACTCACAATCACTCGAGCCAACTCCGGCGATGCCATTGATCAAGACCGATGAGCTATGTTCAGCTCAGCCCCACTTCAGCCCATCATCGACCCGCCATAGCTCACCATCGCTCGCTACTTGGCCATAGTTCCTGCTTGGACTGCGATGCCCGAGGAGTAGGAGGAGATCAAGCTTGATTCTTCGTCCTTCCCACTCCCGTGTTTTTAAGGTGAAAATTCTAAAGCAAGTTAAGATCTAAACCTTGCTATTGGATGGTTTAATAGTAGTTCGTTTAGTGCGAATTGAGTCTCGAGGAAATGGGTATGCCAAAGAAGTTCTCGGCTTGCATGGGAGGGAAGACGACCTTGTGGATTTGATCCGTTGCTCGTTCTAACCTTCCCAAGTCCTAGGTAACAAGGATTTATGGTTGGATCGTTCGATTGGACGTTGGTTTAACGTGAATTGAAGCTCACCGTATAAATAGGTATCTCGGCCGTGGACTTAGGACGAAAAAGTGAGAAGTTCACGAAGTGCGGATTGGCTCTCTTAGTAACGCAGTCGATAGGTGGTCCCGCGGGTGGATTGTAGCTGGGACAATCCACCTAGTGGATGGATCGAATGGCTTGAACGCGGGCCGAGGAAGCCTAGTAATATCGGCTGAAAGTGGTATACAAGGTTGTTGTGCAAATGTGAGTTTGGTTGCATCTGTTAGTGTATGTAGTCTGATAGGTCAGATTTCTTGAGTCGTGTTGGTTAGCCTAGTTCGAGGTCGTGTGAAAGAGGACTTTTGACTCTCCCGCCAAGGGTTCTCCGTTGTGAGCTTATTGGAGAGATTGCGTATAATGTAGATTCAATTATTTATTGATCTAATTCAGTTGAACGATTATTAGACAGTTTAGTAGTTTTGATTAGAGGCTTTTTTGCTAAGCTCTAGCTCATTCCTGCTAGTGGTTGCTTTGTCTCAGTTAGACAGCCATGCCGATTACACCCCCCACCCCTAGCCTTATTTACGGTGCTCCCTTTGACTTCTCGTATGTTGTGGAGGATATTACCGGGCCAGGGGGGTTGTGCTACTAGTTTTGTGAGGCTGATGATGACCTTGGAGCTTGCAATGGAGCCAAACAGATTTGCTACATATCGGTTCTTTGCCGTCTTTAAGAGACATGATAATAACAGACTTACGGGACCGATCCCATTTGTACCTTCTAGTAGTGGCGGTTCACGGTAGGCGAGATGAGGTCGGAGCTTGGACGTGTGTACAGGTAGGCTTTTGGACGCAAGGTGACACGACGGCTACTTTTGGACGGAGGTCATGTAATGGCTAGACAGGATTGGTAGAGTACATCAGCGGTGATAACTAGAGGGAGCTGGTCTCATTTTGGTCGTCCTTCTATGGTTTGATCTCGTTTTGTTTTAGAGCGATGTATTTAAACTATTATCACATATAAAAAGGATCTATTTTATAAAATGTGTCGAATAGTCTTTCTCCTTGACTACTACACGTTAGGAAGCCCTACTAATACGGCCATATCCCTTTAGAGCATCGTGCCTCCCTTTTTTTCCTTTGCATGCACTTATATTGTTTTTCTTTTGGGCATGAGCCCTATTATAACTGATATCAGATTAAAACAAAACACAATTTAGAGCATGGATTAATGTTAGAGTCCCCATAAGATTGGTATCAGAGTAAGGATTAAGGTCAGGACCTAAAAATGGGTGATTGATAAGGTTCCACAGCGTGAGGCCTAACAAAAATTTGTTCCATAAGTTTAGATCTGGCAATCCTAATCCTCCTTCCCTTTTAAGTGAGCAAACTAGTTTCCATGCAACCTTGTGTGATCCATGATTTTCTGTAGAACCAGCCCATAAGAAATGTCAAATCCTCTTCTCAACCTCGTATATCGTTTGCTTTGGAAGTAAGAACATTTGCATTCAATAAGTACAAATAGAAATAAGGATCAATTTAATTAACAGTAGACGCCTTGCATAACTCATATGCTTCATGCCCTAACTTTCAATTTTCTTAAAGATCTTCTCTGTAAGATTCTTGCAGTCTGTGTAAATGAATCTTCTAGTAATAAAGGGAACACCCAATTATTTAATAAGGAGGGTACATGTGGAAAAAGGCATGTGGTCCAGTATAAGGAGCTTCTCATCCTCGTTTAACCCAAAAAAAAGATTTGGCACTTGTCAGGATTAAACTGTAGTTTTATGAGAGCTGCAAATTCATCAAGTGCATCTACAAGGCAAAGGACGGAGCCTACATCTCTGTGAGCAAATAAGAACAAGTCATCTACGAAGCAAAAGTGAGTAATCCTTTGTGTTTTGCAGTGCCAGTGATATTTGAAGAAGATGCAGCAACTTTCGCAATAACAATTCCATTGAAAATTTCCAAAAACAGGACCAAGAGGTATGGAGAAAGAGGATCACCTTGATGCAAACCATTTGTGCTATTGAAATAGCCAACCTATTCGCCATTAAAGTTCACTGAAAACTTTGGATTAGTGATGCACTCAGTTACAAGATCAACAAAGTACTGAGGTGTATTTAGGGTATTAAGGACCCCGATCACTGTATTCAATTTAACCATGTCGTAAGCTTTCATGAGATCAATCATTATGGCCACATGTTTACCTTGGCCTTGCTTACGGTAGTTGTGTCATAGATCTTGGCACAATAGGATAATCTCTGAGATATGTTGCCTAGTGACGAAAGCAGTTTGGTTGAGATCGATGATTGTAGGAAGCATGGAACTTATTTGTTCTGCAAGTAGTTTAGATATGATCTTGTATAGCACATTAAGCCTTAACTGCAATAAAACCAAATCAACATACACTTGCTGTGTCCAAACTCTGAGAGGAACCTAACATACAACGAACAGAAAACAAAGAACAAATGATATACCAACGAACAAAGGAAACAACAATAATCAATTGTCTAATCATTTCATGCTCAATCCTGTGTCTTCCTCGTCGATCCCCAATTAATTAATCTTTGAACAAACTTTCCGGACTTCACCAGCTGTTCCGGTGAGCACGCCAATCCGACCCATTTTCACCATCGACACTCCAAAGTCCTTGAAGAAGGTGGATCCACCGGTCTTGACCTGCAACTCAAGGTACGCCTTGGTTTGGCTGTCATCGAGAAGTGCGGAGTCCGAATTGAAAAGGCCTCTTCTCTTCAGGATGAGATTGAAGTACTTGACGTCGAACGTCCTTACGCTTCCCGGGTCCATCTCAACTAGGGTGGTTTGATCATTCTGCTTGCACTTGAGCTTCAGTCTGGCTATGTAGTTGGAGTCGAGCGTAGGATCCGCATTGCCATTTCCGGCAAAGTTGTAGAGGCGGTAGGTGAAGGAAGAGCAGTGGGAAGTTCCGATGGTGTGACCACCTAGCCAATAGGAAATCAGAGTTAGCATGATCAAACTTTACAAACTACGTTTTCTCCTTGTAGTGCTGCCTGCATTCATAAATCTCGGGCTCAAGTTACAGTTTCTTCCTGATAAATTTATGTCAATTTCCACAAAATGATTGTCAAAGCAGCATATGAAGCAATAATTGGAGATTAGGTGTTACCAGATAGGACGACAAGGTCCTTCACACTGAGGCCTCTCCTTGCAAAACCTGCTTTCAGAGTTGTAATGTTGGCCGTAGGTGGTACTAAATTTTGATCTGCCTCGTCCAAACTGGAAACGTTCCCATCTCTTCGTCCGGTTTCCACATCATAGGTAAGTCCTCCGGTCTAAAGTGACAAAAAAAAAAAAAAACCAATATGATATTAAAATGTTTTCCGTATTAAAAAGAACATTTTTTTGCCGATGAGATAGCATGGATTGTTTGTGAAAATCGAGAATTCTACTAACGTCATACTTATGCAACGAACATCCAAATTGCAAAGAACAAATTAAAGGAGGTGATGCATGCATATGCGCACCGCTACGACGACATCTCTAGCGACAAGGGCCAAAATGTCAGCACAGGAGACAATGCCCGGGCATGCCTTCTCCAATGCCGTTTTGACTCTATCAATCGTTTCGAAACCTCGAAGGCTGAGATTCGGCAGCGCGTCCTTCTCGGCTTGATGGGTCGGAGAGTTCAATAGTACTGAACCTTCACAGCCCTGTGGAAAAGCCCAGAACATAACATGATTCAGCTGTGAGTCCATGAAGACAATAGTTCGTAACCAAGGATGAATCTAGACAAGTATGTTGAGGAGCCAAATACCATTTACTAGTATGTAACTTGTTCTAATACGCATTTCCCATTTTATCATATTGTTATCCCTCCTGAGGGAAGCCCAAGATCTAAATCCTCACCCTCTTTTTTCACCAATAACTTTTCTTCTTAGAATCCGAACATTAGTTACATGAAAATAGTCACATTATTAGCCAATGGTGAACTTCACACGCATGGCCGGAAGAGAAAGCACGTGAGCTCACTCTCTCACTTACCCTAACGAAACAGTCATGAAAATGCAACCTCAAGAGAGGGCCAGAGAGACTCGGAGCGACAGACATGACTTGACCGATGACCTCCTTCACGATCGCCTCTGCGTTCGGGCACGCCTTCTGGTAAAACCCTACTTTGAGACCCTGACCCTGAGCGACCTCAGGGACAAGAAACAAGAACACAAGCTGAAGCAACAAACAAGACAAGAAGAGCTTCGGACAAGCCATTGCTCTGTGCCAAGAAGAACGATGATTGTTATCACTTGATCTTAGTGTCTCAATTGTGGATGTTTCCCAAACAAAACGCTTTGCCTTTTATATATGCTTAACACCAACTGGTTGAGCCTTGATTTATGGGCTGTCATTAGCATGACAGTTTAGCATACTCTAGTTATTTGCAATATGCATTTTCTTATGATCCGACGTGCCATGACTTTGTCCTTTCTTGATTGGAACACGGCTTTGAGCCTTTGACTTCGGTTTATTTTAAGGGGCACGATGGATTTACACCACCGAATCGATGTTTAAGAAAACTCATGAAAGGCACACATGAGAGCATGAATAATTTCGCATGATATGTCTTTGCCAACTTTCCATCTAGCTTGATACAAAAGGCTCACCGAATAAGTTGATAAACAATGAACCATTACGCAGCCACGATGAGCTCCTTCGTCTAAAATTGGAGAGTTGACCTCTCTCGTGGTGTGGCCAGATCATGTGGTAGCTCAACTCAAGTATTATATTAGCGTGATTCGAACAGTAATCGTACGATCAATGTGGCCAGTAACGTCGTCCAAAACGCTCGGCATGTTACTTGGCCAATTCGGTCTGAAAGTAACATTCCACCGTTTGGCAGAGGATATCCTAGTGAAGGTTGTAGGGTATTGCGCGGCTTTAGTCAAATGAGAGAGAATGGGGAAGAGAGGTTCCTTAAGTCGTTCGTGCTTACCAAGCAAAGTGTTAATATAATGGGCACGGGAATCTATTCATTGTTCCAAAAGGATCATTTGACTTGGTCAAAGTACGTCATTGGCGCATGTTAGAATAACTGGGGATACGATATCACCTTTTATGGCTCCGACGGACGAGTATATTTAGACCGATTTAAGAGCACACGATCGATCTCATTGGATCGGGACAGTTCTCCTCCTCCCCACAGTCGGGCAACCGATTACCGAAGCGGGAGGCTTCTTCCCGCGGGGCCCGAACCCGCAATCACTCTTCTTAAGGCGTGCGGTTTGGTGATGAGTAGAGTTAAATAACCCGAGAAGGCCTTCGAGTTTGGTTTCTTATGATTTAGATCAATTGGGTGATGTGTGCGCGCGATAAGCGAACTATTGTTTGATTGATGTCAATGGAAATACTGATAGATTATAGTGTATGAAGATGGACGTCAATGGATGAATGCTAACGCGTGTTGTATTATAATCAGAACCAAGGCATACAAGACAGGCTAACAACCGATGATCAAGTTCGGGATTGACAAAGTTTACCACCAAAGCTCATAGGACGAACCACCCGCTAATGATACAGGACTTCGGAATAGGAGAAGCTCACAACCAAGGCCTACAAAAACACCACCAACCGAGGATACGGTGCTTCTTGGCTCACCACCATGTAGGAATCCACCTTCCAAGGATAGATATTTGCTCACACAGAGACAAATCTCATGTATTTCCATTATTCAAAATCGATTGTCATACATTTGAGATTTGGCCTCTTTTTATAGAGGGACTATTTCATAGGAAATAGACAAACATAAATACGTGGGAGCTACCCAACGTTAATGGTATATGAACTAGAAAGCACAATAAAGACCTAGGAACTAGTAAATGCCTTAAAACACCTGGAGACTTGAAATTTGACTCTTGAAACCTACAACAGTCTTAAAACTCATAGAACAGGGACTAAAGACATTTGAATAGTGCAAAGTAATTAAATTTAGACTCTAAATTTGTTCATTAGCCTAGGTAGCCCAATTGATCGGCAAAGGAATTCGTCCAAACCAGTCTCCAATTGCTAGGTAGTCGATTGGTAGTCTCATAGTCAATAATGATGAACTTGTAAGTCGATAGCTAGGTAGTTGATTGACAACCATGAAACCGACAACTTATCCACCGAATCGATAACTTTTCCACATAATCAACATCCTCAACTTCAATCGGCTCGATACTCCCACATTAGTCTCCCTAGGTTGTTGAAGATTTGTCTTCAAATTAGTTCATCTCTAGGATCGAAAGTAACCAATTCGCCACAATTATCCTTATCGTAGGAACTTTACTCTAACAAATTTCTCAAAACAATTCTGCAATTAGATAATATATTTTCTCTAATCCTATGACATTCTTCAATGTTGAAAACACTTCTGCAAACTTTTTCATTAAAGAATACATTTCGGAGTGTAGGAAACTCTTTCTCACTTGGTTGGGAAAAGTACACTAAAAGTGCCATAACTTATGTACGGCGTTCACTTGAGTGCCATAACTTTCAAAACGTTCACTTAAATGCCATAACTTTCAAAAATCGTTTACTTGAGTGATACATCGAAGCAAAATCATTCACTTGAGTACTACAGTAACTTTTCCGTCGTGCTACAGTAACTTTTCCGCACGTGTCACATCAGCTTTTCCGGCATCTAAGTCAACATGGCACTCAAGTTAACGATTTTGAAAGTTATAACATTCAAGTGAATGCCGTACAAAAGTTATGGCACTTCTAGTGTACTTTTCCCCACTTGTTTTGCTTTTAAACACATGCATGGAAAAATTAATATTTTGTTTGTGAATGGTTTTCTTAGCTCCTATTTCAGTCAAGAAAATGTTTTCCTTACTATTGTTTCCCTCCTCAGGTTGAATATTGTGAGTCATGGATGGCTTTCCTATCAAATTGTTAAGATCTTCCAAGAAGCAAATGGCAAGCATCCATGAGAACAACATCACATCATACTTCATCATTATATTTTTTTAAATAGAAAATTGAACAAGACATCTATTATCTATACTTACATTTTTCCCTTTGCGAAGCCAAGAAACCTTATAAGGTTGTGGGTGTTTCTTCATCTTAAAGTGCAAATTTATCCATCATTGTTGTAGCCACTACATTCTCACAGATTACCCCGTTAATGATAACATCACATACTTTCCCATGCGAAGTACATTTAGTGTGAAAAATATTGTTGCAAAGCCATGTGCCTTCTTTACTAGGAGTAGCATTCAAGATTCGATGTGGGATTGGAGACTCTCCTGTTGGCGTGAGCTGTAATTCCCTTTTGTGTAGGAGATTTGATTTTTCCTCCTGATTTGTAGAGAATTCTTTTTCCTATTTTGTAGAGACTTGACTTGTAGAAGAAGTCCGTTTGATTGTATATTTATGAGTCTGTACATATTTGATAAGATAACAAAGAAGAAAAAGAAAAAAGAGAGAGGGTGTGGTGTTTGACCGAGGACGTAGGCACATTGCCAAACCTCGTTAAATTGAGTGTTCTTTATATTCTTTCTTTACTTTTTAACATCTCCTTGATCTACATAGATAACTTTTTCTCCCTCCTTCAAACCTTCATTAGAGCTACATGAGCTTTTATTTTCTTGTCTTGAATCTCTATTTCTAATGGAGAAACAATCTTATGATTTGGACATTCGAAAGCAATATATCTTATGATTTGGACAAGTAAAGGAAATATATCCCCACCCTTGGCACTTGAAACACTTACGAAAATTGAATTGATTATGGCAATTGGAACTATATACTCCATCACTCTTAGGAAGTGACTTTGAAGCGGTTGCCTTAGTAGTAAGAGTAGAGGGACTCTCACCTTTAGAATAGTATTCTTTTCCCGAGAGCTACTACCACATGCTTCTTTAAGTTGTCATTTCATTTTTAGTGCAAGTTGACAAACATTATTGTAAGTCCAATAATGTTGTAGTTGGATAACATTACCGATTTCTAATAGAAGTCCACCAAGGTAGTGGGCAACAGTTTGATCCTTTAGCTTAGAAACATCACAACCGAGGTTATCACATTATGTTCTATATTCTTCCACAAATGGCTTTTTGTTTGAAATTGTGAAACTTGATAAAGGCATCTTGCCAGTAGTTCTTCAGTTAGAACATCTTTTTCAATTATTTCTTCTTCTTCTACCAAGTTGTGATATGGCTCCTTTCTTCATGAGCTCTTTGCTTTTTCAAGTGCTCCCACCAAACAGAAGCATATTTTTTTAGCTTGATGTGATGACCTGAATTTTTTGCTTGTTTAATTAGTGAGTAAATCGACTGTTGTAATGACAATTATGTGGCGATTATGTGGTAAATGAGGAATTATATGAAGTTAATGAAGTGTGATTTTGGGGCTTAATATTATGTCATGTGAGATTATGAGTTGTGGAATAATATTACGAGTTATGGATGACGAAATGAGAGCTGGTTTTGGAAATTGAGCGCGATTGGAACACGAATTGAACCCATGACCGAAACCCACTTAAGACCCCTATATAAAGACTCCCTCTCTCTCTTCCCTCACTCTTTTCCTTCCCCCTCTTCGTGTGACCCATCCCGTTCTCTCATGATTTCTGCCCAAGAGAGACCCATGCACACACCGAGCCTTCTTGCCATTTGTTCAAGCTTCTCAATGGCGACGGCCACGACGATCATGACCTTGGCTCACTATTGACAACCCTTGCTTATCCCTCGAGCCTCGATGCCTCTCGTCCTCTTCTTCCTAGAGCTCTTGGGCCCATACTTCCAAGGAAGATCCGAGCTTTGTTCAGCTATGGATTGGCTTTGCTTTCGCTAGGTTTCGATCCTAAGGCAAGTAAAGCTTCTAACTCTTATGTTTACTTGCCGATTTCTCATTCGATCGACCACCATACAATATTTTGGAAATGGGTTTCTGAAACTGAAGCTCATCTTGTAAGAGCTAGGAAATGAGGTCAACTCGACAATCCATTGCTTGATTTATCATCTGTGAGGCTTTGGTATATGGATTGTGTGAATTTTTGCTAATTGAGCTCGAAATTGAGTCGCCTAACCCATAAGGGTTCGGCCATGCCTGTGAGATGGGCGTATAGTGTGTGGTTTTGAGTTTTGGACTTTGTCCTTTATTGGGCGTGTGGAGTATGGTGTCGAAGCATTGTCAGATTGTCCTGTCACAATGTCAAGTTATATTGCATCTAAAAAATTGAGGCATGAGTTGTTTCCTAATGTGAGAAAGAGTGTGGTCTAGCTGTGTAGAATGTTTGTGTTGTTTTATAAGTTCTGATTGGTGGAGTTGCATGTGAATTGAAACTGTAATCCGAGAATCTCGTCGGCCTATGTCCCGACGAGGATGTTTATATGCCCACCTATGTCCGGACGATTGCCATGTGGGAGCCTGATGGAAATCGGGAAGTGCACAGCCTGTGTCTTGTTGAAATGGAGCCTCGGAGTAGGAGAAATTGAGGCATGTGTCACTTGTGAGAAAATGAGGCATGTGGTGCCCTTCCTTCTTCTACAGCGTTTCTCGCATGTGCCCTAATTTATATTTATAACAAATTATTGTGAGAGTCCATTAGCAGCACAAGAGTCCGGAACGCTGCCGGCCCTTCCTAACCGGCTTAATGGCAAGTTCGTCCCTAGGGTGATATTAGATCAAGAGATTAGGGGCAGACCCCCACACTTGATGGCAACTAGCTTCACCTTTTGATCATTTGATATTTCTTTGTAATCAAAGTCTCTTTGCATAGCGTGCAACCAATTCATAAATCCTTTTGGTTGCATTATTCCTTCGAATTTAGGAATTTCAACCTTCACAAAAGAATCTTGCTAAATTCTATGAGGCCTTTAATGTTGACGTCAAGGAAGCCCTCCTTCACATAAAGTATGCCTTCGAGTTCCGGCAAAGGGGTTGACATCCTCTTCATTAGAGAGAGCTTCTTCTGAATCATGAATCAAAACATCATGTTTTTGAAGTTTGAGGCATTGCAAATGCTTCTTTAGTTGCTGCACTTGTCTCCTTAAATCATACACCTCCACGTCTCATAGATCTCTTTCTCAAGCTGTAGAAAACTCAATGTTTGATCCACATTGAGCGATCGTCCATTTTTCTTTTTCTTTTTTTCAAATGGAAGCATGAGATGGGATGCGAGGTAGTTTACAGAAGGAATCACTCAAAATGAGTTCAACCTTGAGCTCTAATACCAAATTGGTGCAAGTGTGACATGGATGTTTTGAATGAGGTCGATGGAAGTATGATAGATTAGGGGATGGGTGACGAAGGATGAATGCTAATGTAGGATAGATTACAATCAGAACTAAGGCATACATAACATGCCATTAGCCCGAGTATTAAGATCGAGCCACCAAGGCTTATAGGACGAACCACGCACCAATATATAGGGCTTCGGAGCAGGAAAAGCTCACCACCAAGGCCTACAAGAAAACCATTAGCTGAGGATACATTGTTTTTAAGCTCACCACCAAGGAAGAATCTACCTCCAAGGCTACAAAAACCTGAGATAAATAGTTATTCACGCATAGACAAACCACCACAAAGGATACAAGACTTAAGGGTAGGAGAAACTTACTACTAAGGCCTACAAAAAATCATCATCTAAGGATACAATGCTTTTTGGGTCACAGCCAAGGAAGAATCCACCTTCCAAGGAGATAGAAAATGGGATAGATATTTGCTCACACAAAGACAAATCTCACATATCTTTGATATTCAAGTCGAGTTCCTTACATATTAGATTTCGCCTTTTTTGTAAAGAGATTATTACATAGATAATAGACTAAGCATTAAAGACACGGGAATTGCCAGGAACTAGAAAACACAATAAAGACCTATGAACTAGTAAATGCATTAAAACACCTAGAGACTTGAATTTAGACTCTTCAAACTTACAACACACATAAGACTCACAAAATTAGGACAAAAGACATTTGACCAAATATAAGTAATTATAGTTGGACTCTAAATTCGTTCATCAACCTGGGCAGCCCAATAGACACTTTGAAAGATCAACAAAGGAAATCATCATGAACAATCTTCGGTTGCTAGGTAGTCGATTAGTAATCTTAGAGTTGACAATGAGCTTGTAAACCGACAACTAGACAGTCAACCGACTATCATGAAATTGATAACTTCTCCACTAAATCAATGACTTTTCCACATAATTGACATCTTCAACTTGAATCGATTGACAAGGCTCGATGCTCCCGCATCATTGGGTGTTACAATTCAGCTTCTAAACTTAAAACAAATTAGCAAAGTCTAACCAAAAACCTTAGATGCAAAACATTGGAAAAAGTACCAAAAAGTTCTAAACCTATTACATTTGTGCCAATTCCTCATAAACATTTCAATTAGACAAATTTAGTACTAAACAATTTACATTTATGCCAATTCAATCCATCATGCCAATTTTAGCCCAAAAGCGATGATGTTGACCTCGGCTATCATACGTAGCATGGCCGACGCCGACATGGACGTATTTTACAATTTCAAAAAACTAATTTTTTTTATTTTTATTTGTTGTTATTTTTTCCTTTCATTTTAGCCAACAAGGTTCACCTACGACCCACGTCACCCATTGGGTGAGGGCCAATAAGCCCTCATCAGCCCGGGCTAGTGTTGCGACCTAAAAATCATGTTTAGGTTAATGGATTATCGAGCTAATTTTAATGACTAACCCGATACGGACTCTCCCAAGCCCTACCAAATTGCAACTTTGATTAATTAGAATGATTTAAAATTTGGAGTCGCCACTAACCATTTTTGGTAGGTTGGTTAGATACCTAAATAAAATAGCGGGAGAACTATTTTATTCCTACAAATCAGAGATTAAGGATTCGGGGATTTGGTTACATTAACTAATTAAAGCTAATGCCCTTTCGGTACCTTAATTCCATGAGATGTCCCAAATCGACGACTCAAGCTTGATTGAATTTAGGCTCGAACGAGGTGTTTTTATGTTTTCATTTATATAGAATGGATGCAATGCATGACATGCAAGACTAACCTATATGCAAAAATTAACTAATCAATTAAAGCATGCAAGATGACATGGCATTAATCCGTATATGACGTAAAACGCAAGGCAATATGCTCTAACTATGCATGACATGGATAACGTAGGCGGCATAAGAGCGAATACGCAATCAATTAGATTCAACATGCAAGAACCGTATGCGAAGACTATGTGAGATGCAAAAATTGTACGCTTGATGTAGATGGTATGCAAATTTTAAAATATATGACTTCAGCATGTGGATTAAAGTGGCTAGCCTAAATGAATGAATCCCGACGTGGTTCTACATGACGTGCGAATGACTTGGTGTAGTGGCAAAGAGAACACAACATGATGACATGGCAAGCTATGATATATAATTGTGCGAACATGTGATTTTCAGAAATATGATGTATGAATGTGCAAATTTCGAAAAATATGGTAAATGATGCAATGATATTCAAAAAACATGACATGTTAATACGAGATGATACAAAAATATGCATGAATGACATGAGATACGGCAAGATACGCAAGATATGAAGTGAGCAGATTTTTTTATTTTGGCAATATAATATGCACGAAACTAAAGATGATTCAAAGATATGCAAGTGATTTTGAAAATGTAGAATGCAAGATGGGATACTCGAAAATATATGAAGTGAATTTGGCTAGGTAAATGAAATAATGCAAACATAGATATGCATGGAACATGAGATATGTAAAAAAAAAATATGCAGATATGCAATGAAGATTTTTTTTTGCAATTTTTTTGTAAATAAGATGAGATATGCATGAAATCACAAAAGATGACAATGAACTGATTTTCGTTCCTTTTCTTTGAATTTTCGGCCGGATTAAGAATATTCTGATTTGATTCTCTTTACCTAAATTTTCAAGATAAACTTAATGAGATAAAGTTTTTAGGAAACCTTATCTTCCTAAAGATTTAATCAGACATGGTTTATAAGAAACCATATCTCACTAATTTTTAGGATTTTTTTTTAAAGTTTATCGGGAAATTTAAATCAAACAAGATCCCAATCAATTGCGAAATATCAATCCAATCGATAATTCAAGACAAGAATCCGATAAGTCGAAACGAATCAAACCGCATCCTCTTGCATTTTTTCAAAAAAGGATATTCATAAATCTAAATTCGGCGTTTTGAAGATAGCAAATCGGATCTAAACGGCGATAGATCAGATTAACTAAATTCCCATCTTTATTAAATTGGAGGGTCGTATCCGAACGGCAACGGACAAGTTTATCCAACTTAACATAGATGTTGCCTATTAGGAAATAAATTTCCTAATTTAGATTTAAGGTTTTTTTATTCTGAAAATATATTCAATAATTCCAATTTCCAAAATTTTGATGAGAATTAGGGTTTTTGATGTGTGAAAATTGCACCTTGAACTCTTTTCCGAAAATTCAGTGTTAAACCCCAAAATCAGCAAGCAAAACAGCATGGAATTCATACAAAACAGCAATCAAAAGAAGTAAAATACTTACCTTCATGCTCCCACAAATATCCGCAAGGTTAGTGATCATAGAACTTGCAAAACGAGATCGATGCAGACAAAACAGCACATAAACAGCATAAAACAGCAAGTGAACAGTGGCAAAACAGCATGTTTTTCAACGTAGAATATCATCAAAACAAACCCATGAAAGTATAGAGGATTGCCTTAAATTGAGCCCAAAAAATCCACACCTTTAAAAGCTGTGAATTTGTCCGAAAATCACTTTCAAGCAAGGCTGTCTTTTGACGCAAAAAGCAGGGTAACAGCCTCTATAACAGCAGCAAATTCGTCCTTAAGCTGCAGGAATCTCCAACACCAAGTGGCAACGAACTCCAAACTGAACAACAGAGCAATAGTAGGGCAGAAAACGCAGCTATAGGTACTAGAACCGCAACAATAGAGTAAAAATTGCAGTAATAGAACCAAAAACGCAGTGATAGGGTAATAACCGCAGCAACGAGGCTCACAACCGCAGCTATAGATGGGAAAACCGCAGTAAAAAGTTCTTGAAACGCAGCAACAGGGGAGATGGTAAGATTGAGCGACGAGAGGAGCAAGGAGGCGGATAGGATGGTGTGACGAATTCGATCAAAGGAGGAAAATCTCGACCCGTAGGGGAAACTTTCGAACTTCTTTGTTCTCCCTTTCGCTCTGAAAAATTCTGAAAGTATTTCAATCTGTGGAACCCCCCTAAACCCTAGGCATAACCGTGTATTTATAGAACAAAGGGTTGCACGCAAGCGTAGGGTTTACCGACGACCGTTCGATTCAAAACTCTTATTAGATATCGATCGTCGGATTGAAAATTTTGACTTTTGAGGAGTCCTATTTATTAAAAATAGCTAGAATTTTTGTCCAAATGAGGACTCCCACAAGTTGGACCAAAATCCTAGGCTTTTGTGGGCTCATTTTGTCATTCCGGACCCAATTGGATCTTAACTAATCAAATGGATAATTAATTTAGGCCTTTTTGCAATTTTAAGAGCTCAAACGGGCTGTTTTAAGTCCGAAATTATGATAAAAAATTCGGCATCCCCTCCGGGCCTCATTCGAAATTTTCAAACTAGTCCGGTTCAGCTGCCTATCAAATTAAGCTCAATTGACCCGACATCCGACCCTAAATGCCATAACATGCTTTTGACCGACGTAAAATAAATGTGCTATGCATGATAAAATTATTTTTGTGAGAACCATTACTAATTCTCATTTTTATGAAGTGATAAATGAAAGTTAAATTTAGGTGTCAACAGTTAGTAAACCACTCTTAGCTACTAGCAAGGGTGGTGAGTAGAGGTGATCGGTTCCTAGTCTAATCCGGTCCCACCTAGCAATTGAGAACTAGACTAGTAGGATGAGTTCTCAATTTCTAGGATTGAGGATATAACCAAACTAGTCAATCGATTCGATCCAGTTCTTGGGCGGTTCAATGGAACCAATCGCATGTACGCGAAACACATTCACACATGCAAAAAACAAATTGTATTGCTTCAGAAATAGGGTAAAAATTATGTGAGTATTGCTCACGCTCAATAATTACTACATACGGTCTTAGCCAAAGGGTCAAGAAACGTATGCTTTTTGCAAGTACATAGCTTGGCTTTTATTCGCAAACCCTCTTATGTTCTTTGCATGCCCATTCAATGTGAGTTTCTCGGGACGGGGTTTGGCTTGAGAACTTTACAGGTGAGGAGGGGTGAGACGTTGAAGAACTAAACTTCCACCAATTCGATTATTAAGAGGAATAGTTAGTTTGGGCTTAAATTAGCGAAATTTTATTTGGGTTTTATCATGGTTGGAGTGGTGGGATATGTGAGACTAATGCTATATCCGGGTATGCCGGATACTAAAATGATAAACCAATGAGCGGTTGGTATTGGTTTTAGACTAACTCAGGATCGGTCACCGCGAAACTTGGTCCCGAAAGCTTCAAGAACTCCTCAACCAACTTAAGCCCTCCGTCACTATGTAAGGCCATTTTCTCTCTCCTCACTCTCATTCCCTCCCCCTCCCCCTTCGTGGACATCCCCTTTCCCTCATACTCTTTCATTTTTCTCATCTCTCAGCTCACTCCTCTCACCCCTATCTCTCTCACCCATGCCCAACCCCGATGATGGCCATCTCCTCATCTGTTCAACCCCACCGACGCCGTCAATCAACTCGTCCGTCGCCTTCTCTCTTTCCCTTGGACCCGTGCAACAATTAGAGCTAGGAAGAGCGGTTTAAGCTTTTTTTGTGGAGATTCAAGCTCCGTCTTCTTCTGGTGGCAACCTAAAGCAAGCAATCATTTAACCTTACTTAAAAACAGCTCAATTAACATTCGATGTGGCGTGAATCATCGAGTTTGGAAATGGGTTTGTCTAATGGGTTTTTGGCTTGCATGGAAGGAAAATTGACACCGCATGTTCAATCGGTTGCTTTTAGTTGTGCCTTTAGATCTTGGGTAACCCAAGTACGAGGTTTGATCATCTTAATTATAGTTAGTTTGAAGTGAATAGAAGATAGGTGGGAGAGGGTGTTTGGCTGTGTATGTTGGGGAGGTGCTCATGATGTTTCATAGTTTGTTTGCTGGTTCTGCTGATTAATGGTGTTTATCTGGATTATGGGTGGGCGGGATTTGAGGTTTAAACAGTCTAGTTTGGACTTAAAATGGTTCAAATTGTGGATTGAGTTTCGTGGTGCTTCGACCGTAGGAGCAATTGGGGGAAACAATGGCATTATTGTGTCAATTACTCATTGTTTCTTGCCTACCCAAATGATTAATTGACCTTTTAGTCATTGATTAGATGTCTTATTTGTTGAGCTTCGGATCATTCTTCGCTTGATACCCTCTTTTTAGATATCCGGATACCAGCAGCTTCGAAGATGGCAATGGTGGTAGAGTATGCCGTCAGTGTTAGTACTTGAGAGTAGATCTTTAGTTTTTTTTTATTCCTCCTAGTATATTTGTTTTGTGTTGTTTAAAGAATATAACGTAACTAACCCGTAGCTATATTTATAGAATCAGATATTTTATCCCGTGTGATTGATGTATGCTATATAATGCATGTTAAACAAGTTAGCAAACCATAGTAAGGTGGCTTAAGTACATTGCAACTGCCAAAACTTGTATACGGCCCTCACTTTAGTGTCAAAACTTTCAAAACGTTCACTTAAATGCCAACTTTTTTAAAAAACAATTACTTCAATGCCAAAACTTTGAAATCGATCACTTAAGTGCCAATATTCTTTACAAAATATCACTTTTTTTTGTCCAAAGAAAAAAAAACTCACTTAAGTACCAAATTTTTTGAAAAAAACTCACTTTAGTGCCAACTCCAACAAGTCACGTTAGCTCAAATATTAATAAAAAATAGGTCATGTCAGATTTATGGCAAACCACATCAGCTCAAATCGAAGTTGGTACTCAAGTGATCCTTTTTAAAAAAGTTTGCACTTACGTGATCGTTTTGAAAATTTTGACATTAAAGCAAGCGTTGTACATAAGTCTTGGCACTTGTAGTGTACTTTAGTCCTAGTAAGGCCGTACCATATTAGGTGTGCCTGCCATTTCTTTCTACATGCAATTGTCCTTGATGTTTGGCCGCCGTTTGTTTTTACTTTGTTGAACTTCCACATGCGCCCTTTAATATATACGTAATATAAGATTAAAATAGAGCTCGTAATTAGTGCGGATGACGTCCGGGGATGTCGAAGCTCTGATTAAGCGTCATAGAGATAAATACGGGGAGTGAGCATGGACAGCAATAGAGAGCTTGCAGTCCCACATCGGTTGCTAGAAAGAAAGAGGGAGTGAGTGTGGATAGCAATAGAGAGCTTTGCAGTCTCAAATCGGTTGCTAGAAGAGGCAAGGTTGCTAGAAGTGGCGACCAAGTAGGTAGCCTATTTAAGAAGGGAGGGATGGGATGGAATTAGGCATATCATTCTCCATCTTTTGGATAAGATCAAGTGTAGTTGGCTCTCAACAATATTGAATAAAGCCTTGAACTGAGTCATTGTCATTTTACAATCATGAGAGTTTTATTGTTTTTTACATAGATCTTTAACAAATAAGATAAAAGGTCGTAAAAGTATGATCGGTTTGGTCCGAGTAAGCGGTTCCATTGCTAGAACTAGAAACCAGATCGAAAATCTCTAGTTCCAAGTTTATGTAACCAGAAATTGGATGGACGTTCTTAAGAACAAAACCAAACCGACCGGTTCGGTCGGCGCCTTTTGCTCTCCCCTAATGGCAGCCCTCGCCCACGCTCTTGCCAAATTCGGGCTAGGGCCTCCATGCCCTCACTCATGACCGATCACCCTTGCAGCCAAAGTGAAAGGAGAAAAAAAAAACGAAAACAAATATAAGCAAATTCAAAAAGGTATTAAATTTCATTAAGAAATTACATGTTAGCTTAGTCCATGCAACATGGGATGGCCGGTGAATCTAGGTAGGCACCTCCGAAAGGAAAGTGGTAGCAACAGATGAAGATGTGTATGCTCATTACCGAAGATGGATCTAGTGATCAGCCACCGGTTTTGATTTAAAGAAGTCATAGATTTGTCTTTTGAGTTTGTGAGCCCTATCTTTGTTCTAATCAGTCATCTTATTATCTGCAGTTTGTTTTGTATTGAAGCTGTAGTAGTTGGACTGCGATTTTTCACTCTATATATATATATATATATATATATATATTTTGTGGATATGAATCAACTGTAACTTTTGCCAAAAAAAAATCTTCAATATTTAGGAATAATCCCTTGCTTTATTTTGAAATTCCTTTCAAATTATTCGCCAAAGCAAGTTTCAAATATGTTGAGGAGCCAAAAGGAGCCAGTATATATATAGGTGGAGACGTTCAAATTTTTTAATAACAATTGTGACATTTTTATCCTCACGAAATTGTCGGATGGGTTGTTTCGATTTTTATTATTATTATTTTGGCATCAAAAAAGATTTTGGGGATCTAGATCTGATTTGTTGTGTAATTAATTTTATCGTATTGAATTGGTTCGTTAAGTCATGAAATTGACGAATCAACAACTTAAAAAAGAAGCCCAAAATGGGGCCACCACCACCAAAAATATTTCAACTTTACCAAAATGCCCTCGCATCTTGTATGAAATAACACGTACACACTAACCAAACACCTATGCCCACTTCAAATCAGAAGAGGCCTTCAACCCTTGATCGAGAGAGACAAAGTTTCCATCAAAATTGACCATTCAGTCAACGGGCTTTAATCATTTACAAAGCAAGTATACTCTACCACGTATATGCTTACACTATTTAACTTAACAAATTTAAATTTTCCCAGAAATAATTTGTTAAGCTAGTATGACATCCACTTAAAAGCGCTAATTCCTTTTCTTTCTTTTATTTTCATTTTGGATGAATGGTTGGAAAAGTTAGCATTTAAACCTTGACCAAAAAATGAAAAACCTCGGACATGCATCGGCCATTTGAAAAGCTTGTATTATGATGTACAGTTAGTGTGGGAAGGACTTTCCCAAGGGGGTTTGGGGACAAAATATAAGTATTCGGGAACAACTCCGAAAATCACGATTCTATTTGTTTCGCGGAAAATGAGAGGTTTTCAGAAAAAAAAAAATTTCTAAAAGTTATTTTTCAGGAAAATGACAATGTTTTCCAATATTTGGCTAACCTATGAAAAAGACCCGGAAAATATTTTCCATCGTTTGGTATGGAAAATAGGATTTAATTTTCCTCAATGGACTCCTTTTAATAATTTTCTGTTTTTCTGTTTTTTCTTTTCATTTTTTTTATTTTTAAATTCGATTTCTTTTTCTTTTTTTTTTCATTATGGTTTTGGCTAGTCCCGCCGATGTCGGGCTCGCCTGAGGCTGGCAAGCCATGAGCTTTAGGTTGGCCGGATTGGCGAGCTTCGCACTCAGCCGAGGTCGAAAACAGCCATGGATGGATGAAGATCGAATGATGCCAATTCCAGAGAGTGGAAGATGCCTAAGAGGGGAGGGGCACATGGTATAATTTGTGCATGGCACAACAATACCCTATTTCACTAGCTTCGGGTGAGCCCGAGATCACAAGGACTAGCCGATTGTTGAGTTTGCCTGCCCGCATCCTGGTGGTGGCCGAGGTTCGCGATCGGCAGAGGAAGGAGGAAGGAGCAACGAGCGGAGGAAGGAGGAATAAGGAGAAAATAAAAAATTGAAAAAATTGAAAAAATTTAAAAGAAGAAAATTAAAAATTAGAAAAGATAAAAAAATATAAAAGATAAAAATAAAAAATTTTGAATTTTTAACAATAAATAGAAAATGAAAAGAAAGTACAAAAATAATTATAAAGAAAAGAAGTGTGGAAGAGAAGAGAAAGGAAAGACGAAGAATTTTTTTTTCTCTTCTCAAAAAGATGAAAACGTTTTTTCCACTTTTGAAGAGGTTTTCTTCCTTGGGTGCAAAATGTTTTCCTAGACTAGCTTATTTTTTGCAAAGTAAACATAGAAAAATTTGGAAAACATTTTCTTGGAAGTTATTTTCCGCAAAACAAACAGCCCTAAGAGAAAGTTGGCCTTTAAAATGTTGAAAGCCCAAAGCTACCTTGGGCTTTCCAATATTATCGGCATGCTGGTAGGAGAATTAATGAAAAATTTTGTTTTTCCATTGTTGCCCTCATAATTTATTAAAATTCCAACTCCAATCCTTTTTGAATAAAGAAACCGTAGATCTCTTCTTCGCACGCTCACCTTTCATCTCGCACTCCTCTTTTGAAGCTCGCCTTAGGCCGCTTCTCTCTACTTTTGCTCCTCTTTGAAGCTCGGCTCTCCTATCGCCACTCTCTGATTTCGATCCTCATCGAAGTTCGCCTCTCTCTCATCAAGAATCGGGCATCTCATTTCGATTCATATCGCTTTAGGTTGTTGATGACTGTAGGGTTTCTGCCGATTTGGCTCGTGTGGTTGTTAGATCACCTTAAGTTGGAGCTTATTTTTGCTTGTCTGGATTGGATTAGGTGCACCGATGGCTCTTGTATGCTGTATAGTTAGTGTATCATAATGCCATTGTGCTTTGGCCCTTTCATCTTATATATATTTGACTTCATTCAAGCGGCATGATTAGAATTTCCCTACAATGAAATACACGTGCATTTGCTCAATACATATGTGATGGAACTTGTTCTATACGTTCTAAACCCATACACGTGCATTTGCTCCTTGAAACCCTAATTAGTCAAATTGTGGAATCTCATCTGCTTTAGGTACAGGGGGGCTCCAGACTAGCTGCTGGCTGAAGATGCGTTGGTATTCAATTAAAATTAATACCAAAACGATATTATTTTATGTTACGCATCATAAAAGAAGTGCGTGGGCACGATTGCGCTGTCCATCGGGTGTATATGAAGCCGTACAAAATCCAACGGCGGAGATCACCGACCCATGGTGGATTGGATCTAGATAAGAATTTCGTGGTCAACGACCCACGCATTGATTCAAATTCTTCTATGCAAACATTCACCATGTTCTTCCACAACCATGGTGGCCTCATGTATATGAGCCTGGACTTCCACTCGCTCCGGTACACGGCGAACGGAAGAATCAAATAAGAGATAAAAGAAAAAATCACCGCCACAGGTAGGCCTAACCGGAAATTCCTTTGTGGCCGCCAGCCGATTGGTATTGTAATGTATGGTATTTGCTTGTGTGGAAAGTGGATTTGCAGATAATCTGCGTAGGGTAGAAAAGTGGATATAGAAGTCAAGTTGTTAATTAGGTTAAAGAGAAAAAAAAAAAAAAACAATGTTAATTAGGTTAGTCAAGCAACTGAATTTTCTATCTAGAGATGTTCAATTATATAGGCATTACCCAGGAAAATTACAAAAAAAAGTCCTAAACATATAAGTTTTATTTTATCAATTGAGTTCTGAACTTTTTGCATTTGTTCCAATTCAATCCATCTTGCCAATGTTGGCCGGAAATCACTAACGTGGAGTGACCGACGCTAACCTGGATAATTTTTAATAATATCTTAATATTCTTTTGAAATTTGAATTTATTTCTTTCTATCTTTTTCTTTCCTTTCTCTTTGTTTTTGGCAAGGCCAGCCTCACCAAGGGCGGGCAAGGGTGAGCTTCGCTAAAGGTCGACTAGGTGGACATTGCTGGTGATTGGCTGGACGAAGAAGGACGAAAATAAAAGGAAAAATAAAATAAAAAATTGAAAAATTATTAAAATGCTATTAAGAATTGTCCACGTTAGCACCGTCACATCAACGATTTTCAACCTAAATTGACTTGACTAAACTGGCACAAATATAAAAAATTTAGGACTTAATTGGCCAAAAAAAAAAAAAGTTTTTAACTGGATTGGCACAACTTTAGGATTTTTTTTGTAATTCTCCCGGCATTACGCCTACATCATTTTTTGAGTTTAGGATTCTATATATGTGATGGAACTTGCTCTGTACATTCTAATTCCATACACGCGCATTCGCTCCTTGAAACCCTAATTACTCAAATTATGGAATCTCATCTACTTTAGGCACAGCAGGCGCCAAACCAGCTACTACTGAAGATGCGCCCGTATTTAATTGAAATTTATACGAGATTATTTTACTTAGTATCGTCAAAAGAAATGCGTGGACAGGATTGCGTGCCTTGAAGGGAAAGAAGTGGTTGAGAAGACGGAGAATTTCTTCCTCGCTCTCCGCCGGAATTTTGTTTCCTCATCCACGTGCTTTCCAAATTTATTCATCACCACTTGAATCTCAACCGTCGGTAATTGATAGGGTGTGGTTCATATTCATACTCTCAATCAATAAGAAAGCATGGAATCTTGCTCTCCGATGAGCGAGCGAGGGTCGCAAGGGCAACATCCTCGAGCCGCTAGAGGACTTTCATAATTTGAGCTCATGTTTTTTTAATAATTTGAATTTGGGTCCATGAATAGCTACTTTTATACAACCTCTTTCATTTATAATTGAGTGATATAATAGAAAGGTACAATGTGTTAATTATAGCCCTAATTTGAGGGTAAACCTAGATAAATTGTATGTCTCGATTTCTCTTTCTTATTTTTATGCTCTATTTTGTTGCAATTGTGTGCCGAATCGGCAAATCCTGACAATAATATGGGTCTTGGATAAATGAGATCGTGCGAATTTCGACGGCGGAGATCGCTCGGTCCATGGAGGATTGGATCTAGATAAGAATTTCGAGGTCGACAACGAACGCGTTTCTTTCTAATTCTTCTATGAAAACATTCACCACGTTCTTCCTTCTCTGTTGACTGGATCCACGCATGCCTCAATCCTTCAATTACTGATATAAAGAAACTCATCCCAGCTGGGGATGCATAATGCATGCGATCCGGAATTTGCGAGCCGGGAGGTTTAGAATTCCAAAGAGAATATCACTGCCCCATATAATCCTAGGACAAGTTCTAGGTTTTGATTTGCGCATCTAGCTGTCTTAAAATGTAAATGAGGCACTAGTGAAAAAGTCGTGATCAGTGATCACGACAGTGAACGATACATGTGGACTTTTATATACAGAAAAATGTTACAATTATATTGCGGCATTTGAAGCATATGCATATCACCGATCACCCGCATGGTATCTCGTGGATGCCGGACGGCCTACATCATACGGACAACACTAACGTTGACATTTTTTAGTAGTATTTTAATAATTTTATTTATTATCTATTTTTTTACTTTTCTTTCTTTCTTTTCCCTCTTTCCTTAGGTGGCCGATAAGGGCTGGCCACACCGGAGAGAGAGCGAACACCGACGAGGCCGTCCTTGCGAGATCCGGCAAGGCCATCCGTCGCTTGGGCAAGTGGGCCTTGCGAGATCTGGTGAGGGCGGCCTCGCCAGCCACTAGAGGAAAGAGGGAAGAAAGAAAAAAAAAAAAAAAGGGAATAAAAAAATAAATTTACTAATACATTAAAATATCATTTAAAATATTCACTTGAGCATCGGCCACGCCACGTAAACCGCTCAACATCTATGTTAGCAGTATCCGGTCAAAATTAGCAGAAATGACTGAATTGTCTCTAGGTTAAAATATTTAAAATTAAATTGACACCGATACAATAGTGTCAGGATTTTTCTAGCACTTTTTCCTTGGGGTGGTAAGTTGAGTGACGCTGCGAGCTTTTGGCCAACTTGTAACTCGAGCAGTTGCCACGTTATATGGAACAACTTACACATTTTCGGCGCTTCATCCTCGCCAATCATCGATTGCCTCCGTAACTGGCCTCTGGTCTCTGCTGTCAACCTACCAAGGTAGCAAAAGAGAGCATGAAGATAACGGCGGCGAACAAAAAGGCACGGAGTTGTGGCCGGCGCCAATGCCGGCAGTCCAAGGTGATGGGTGCGTGGTCGCTGCAGGACGGTTGGGTGGTAAGGGAGATTGGGGATTTTGAAATTAGGGCTTTTTTATTTGAGGATCTAATCTTTCAATGGGACTTGTTGGTTGGATAAATTTTGACCATTTGAATCTATGATAGGCTGCTGTTTGAGGCAGTGTTTACTCATAACAAAAAAGAATTCGTTTCCACACCCCAAAATTATTACTCTAAGGAAGTAACGGGAAAATTACCAAAAAAAATCATAGACCTGTTGCAATTATATCAACTCAACCTTGAACCTTTTTCTTCTTGCCAATTAAATCTTGAAGTTTTTATATTTATGACAGTTCACTCCATTCAATCAATTTTGGTCAGAGATTACCGACAAAAGGCGCCGGTTGTCCTACGTGAAGCAATAGGCACTAACTTGACTATTTTTATTAATATTTTAATATTTTTTTGTGTACTTTGTTTATTTAATTCGGCCTTCGCCTCGAGCAGGTCACTAAGGCCCGGCGAATGGTTGGAGGAAGAAGGAAACGAAGAGAAGAAAAAGAAAAGAGAACTAAAAAAAAGGATAAATAAAAAAATAAATAATCTGAAAAAATATTAAAATATTTTTACAATTTATCCACATCGGTGTTGGCTACACCACATAGGATAGCCAATGTCCATGTGAGCGATTTTTTGTCCAAATTTGGCCGGATGGATTGAATTGGCACAAATGAGAAAAGGTTTAGAATTCAATTGGCCAAAAAATCTCTCTCCAAAAAAGCATATTTTTTTTTTTATTGCCGCACTACCCGGACTCGATGAAAAAATGAGATCACTTCTTATGAAAAAATTATTTAGAACTGAATTGACACAAATTTTCATGAGTTAAGAGTATAAGCAATTTATATTGTAGCCACTAAGCACAAAGGCAATCTACTTACGCCAAATCCCCTTAGAAATCGATGTATTTTCCAATAATAGTTCTATTTATGTTGTTGCGGCTGCGATTTATTATTTTCCTATGATGCGACACTTCCGTTCTTCTGTTTTTTTCCGCCACTGGAATATCTGATTTTAATCTAGCAGCTCACATGACATGTAAACCAATGTGCCTAATTCGCACTGTGTGGTTTGCTAATATTTACCCACAAAAAAACAAAAGACTTTTCTTGTTGAAGGAGTTTTGTGGTTTCAAGAAAAAAACAAAAACAAAAACAAAAGGCTTTTCTTGTTGAAGGAGTTTTGTGGTTTTTGGCTTAATTGGGGCACACATGACAACACTTCTACTTTAGAAATCAACTTCTAGACAGAAGTTGATTTTTCTACTTCTACCCATAAACAAAATTTGATTTTTCTACTTCTGCTCTAGAAGTTAATTTGTTTCTTCTACTCAGAAACGGAAGTTCATTTTTCTACTTATGCTTCAGAAATTGATTTCTGATAAGATAAATTTTTTTGATAACGGTAGAAAATGTATACTTTTGAAATGTTATTACACAAAATCTTCTATGAAAAATTATTTTCAGTGGTTGAAAAAATTCTACTTCATTTTTAAAATATTTAAATTTCTTTTGAAAATAATTTTTATTATTAAAAATATTATTTTTAAAAAAAAAATATATATATTTACTTTTTTACTCCGATGGTCGAAGACGGTGACTCAACGGTGGTGGTCATGGTGGTGGTGGGCAATGGTAATGGTTGGTAGCGGCTGGAGTCAACGATGGGCAATGGTTAGTGGTTGGTAGCGGGGCGCGGTGGTTGCCGGTGGCAATGGGCGATGGGCGGCGGAGGTTAATGGTGGGTCGTGGTCAGCGGTTGGTAGTTGGTAGTGATCGGTGGAGGTCGACGGTGGGCGATGGTTGGCAGTAATGGTGGTTGGCGATTGGCAGTAGTCGTAGGCAACGATGGGCAACGACCGACATTGGTTGCAAGCGGCGATGGTACGACCGGTGAAGGTCAACAAGGGCAAGTGGTTGGAAGCAGAGGGAGGTGGCCGAGTGGCGGCAATCATGAACATCGGCCGGTGAAGGTCTATGACGAGCGGCGAAGGGCGATGATCGGTGGTTGAAAGAGGTCAACAATAGGCGGCAACCGGCGGTGGAGGTCGACGGCGAGCATAATGAAAAGGGATGAAGCGAGAAGTTTCGGAAGTGAAAATTTTTGCGGTCTCCATCATGTCTTATCTCCGTCAAATCCTTTGTTGGAAGTGCGTAATAGAACTTTGATATTTTCACCTAGAGAGATCACTAAAAGGAAGCCCAAGTCCAAGTCCGTCAACATATCCAGTTGGATTCACCTTTACTCAAAAGCCCAATGAGTTATGGGTCAAATAGGATATATTAACTGTTCCTCACCATATCAATTCTTTTATATTTGACTTATTTAACACAACTCACATGTGTATTTTAACACTATCGACGAAGATAGGGGGCTCTAAGTGATCGTGAGGCTGCGACAATTTAGCATTACAAAGAAGATGCACATCATTTTAAGACCCTAAGGAAAATTAATGTGGCCAAATCGAGATGGGTTGGGAATATATTGAGTATGAGTTGGGTCGAATATGGCCCATATCCGACCTTAAGACGATGGTTGAACAATGCTTGGATGAGCATCAGTTCATGAGAGAAAGGGCATTGCTTGTGATCGAGCAAGATCTAACATCCTTTGCCTAGTAAAAATATAAAAAAATCATAGAAAATTAGAAAGACTAAAGCAAATATTGGAAGAAAAAAATTAGTTGTACATATACGCATCATAAATATGAATTTTAGGCCTTGATTGTTTCACGAAAAATGAGTGTTTGGGAAATATTTTTTTAAAAAATGACCTTTTGTATTGCTTGAAATAATTATTGATTGAAATTATTCTTATTATCAATAACAGTTTATATTTAAAAATTTTCATTGACAATGTAAATAATTTCTATTCTTTCAATTTTGTAAGCGATGTAAGTGATCATTTTTAAAAAAAAAATGCTTTTCAAACTATTTACTTTTTGCGAAACAAATAGAGTCTTAGTGGGCTTTAAATGAGTGGGTAAGGGTTGTCATAAATTTGGTTTAAAATGGGAGTGCTTTAATAACATTTGTTGGGTCATGGGTCCGACATAAGTCAGGTTTGGATCACTAAATTTGTATTACATATAAATGGATTGATTTGGTCAAACCATTTTTTATCAAACCCACTCGTTTGACAGCCCTGGTCCACTCTAGGCACCTTTTCATTTTTGTTTTTTAATGCTATTATTTGAGTCAATATCCACTCTGAACCATTTTTCGAGAAAACAGCTCCGTTGCACCGTTATTTGAATTTTCACCCCGTTATATTGAAACAAACACGAATGATGCATAGGATATTAAAAATCTCCTCATATCTTCATCCAATCCAGCCTTATTCTATCCGATAAAAAGATAAGACGACCATACGTAGCCTAAAGGAACGACTAGTTTCTCTTCATTATCAAGTCAAAAACAAGATAGCGAAAAAATAAAAGAAAAGAAATCGAGACAGCGACTTGCTCTGGGGATTTATATACATTTTGTTGAAGAAGAAGAAGAAAAGATGAAGATGCCAACATTGGAAGCACAACAACAGTCTCGGTCTTCACACTTTCGTGCAGAATAAGGTTCGTTTTCAAAGCGTCCCGAAGTTTTGATCAAACCCGTTGTTGGCGGTGGATGACAGAAGATCAACACATGCATTAAACAAGTCGGCCAGCTTCGGCTTCAATCTTCGGGATTGCGCCGTTCGGCGCGCCATTTCCAACGCAGTTGTACAGCTTCTTTCTCTAGAAAAATGATCATATATCCATGAATTTTACTCTCTCTCTCTCTCTCTCTCTCTCTCTCTCTCAGAGGATCTAGCAAGGCTTATGACGTACTGGGAAAGATGAGAATCCAGAGAACTTCTGAGAATTTTGTTGTCGACATGGAAAGCTTGTCGAACATGGCCATGAAAGAGAGTGCTAAGAGCTCCTGGATCATGGTGAGTCTTTGTCTTTTCCTTTCTTTTTTGGGAGAGGCTCTTCAATCACCCTAAAACGTTGTTCTTTTTCATCTTGTTCTTTTTCCACATAATCTTGTCGGAAAGAATAATGCCTTTTTTTTTTTTTTTGGCTGTTCCAACATGTTTTTCTTTCCAATTCTCAACTAAATGTACGAATGGCAATGAACTCCGAAAGAACGGCAAATCGAATGCCATTTCCAATTACCCCAACAGCATAAAAATCTCGCCGGGCCCTTCCAAGTTTCTAATGGCAATGTACTTTGGTCGAAACATAACTCGTCGTGTTCTAGGTTTCGTTTACGTTTCTGTTATCCGTTACATGGCGAAATGTTCCTACGCTCTTCATGGCAAGATAACACAGTAAAACTTGCAGGGAGGAGTCACAAGAAAGAGTTTGAAGTGTGGAGCTGAGAAGAAGTCTATTGCTACTGCTAATGCCAATGCTCATGATCACAAAACCGACGCAGGTAGATCAGTTTTTTTTTTCCTTCCTAAAACCTTCACTTGATTTTTTGGATGATATTGTTCTCGTTCCTCATGATGTGCTTTTTATTAATATTGTTCCATGGCTCCCCATTCCCTGAGAGTATTCACTACATGAGCCACAGAAGATGCTTTTTGACCAATAGCTACATAAACACATATTACATTCTAACCTTATTGATTTAGAATCGTATCCGTGGCTACTGCCATTTTACCGGTCCCTCTGTCCCCAATAATTAATTCTCACTGACCACGTCCTATAGGGATCATCGAATCGATACCAAATATACTCATTCCAAAAGGTGATTACCAAGATCAGGAAGCCATTGATCCAATTTCTCCTTAGTAAATTTATTATTTCCATACCAGAGGTAATGGCCTTCTTTAATGGTGGGTCAAAAGAAGAAAGATAGGTAGGGAGATAAGGGTTAGGTCATAAAGTTAATGAGTTCGGCACCCTCTATTTTATGGATGAGAAGAATCTGTCTTTTGGCTTTCCATCTTCTAAAGTAAAGAATTTTCAAATTAGGTGGGGCTACACCAATCAAGATTCAAGGAGTATTGTTTTTACGCATTCATTGTTAGATGAGTGACGTGATTTGAAAAAAGAACATCGTAATTTACTAATCGGCATTTTCAACAGAAGAGGCTATTATTACCACACCGGAAAGGCCAAACATGGAGGCCGGAGGGAAGACGACCGATCATTCTAATGGCGCACAAGCAAATCATCAAATCACTATCGCCACCACCATCTCTGATGTCGTTGGTGACAGCAAATGCACCGTAGCGGGTGGCAAATGCATCGTCCGGAGGAGTGCCTCGAGACATACTTATCTTCAATGGATTCTTTATCCCAAGAGGATTCTCTTCTTCTTTGCTACCTTGTAAGTGATCTCGCGTGTCCTCCGCACCAACCATATAATTGTTTAGTTGTATTGAACCTAAATTACACCATTAAAATGTCCAACTAGACATTGCAAGTTATCCATTGGTGATTATTCCAATTGACTAAACATTTCCCTCTCTATGTGGCAGATCAAGCATGGGAACAATCCTGCTCATATACTTTACCCTTTCCATCACCAATCCACAACTGGATGGCAACCCTCCTTGATCTTGAACCATCAAGTTGCAATTATGTTAGGACATTGAAACACCACCCAATTAGTCGTTCATAATAGCAAATATAAAAATCATTTCTTGGATCTAGAAACAGCTTGTTGCATTAGTCATGTGTACATATCATTGAGTGGGGCACCTTCTTGTGGGGAATCTTGTCAGAGCATGGAATTTGCAAAGCGTGGTGATTAAAGGTGAAGTCAATTGAAGACAATGGAAGATAGTGGAAGGAGACGTGCTTGCTTAAGGGACAGCTAAAAGCTCGCATGCTTTTGGCTATTTAACAATAATCTTCTTCTTCTTTTTTATCTTTATTTTCCCTTCTAGAGGAATGTTTCAAATGAGAACAAGGCCATGGGCCATTGAGACAAATAGTGGGAATCTTGTACTTCTGTAGGCATTATAATGTTTTTGTTGTTGTTATTGTTTTTTTTTTTTTTTTCTGCCCCATACTCTAGCCTTTGTTGCACTAAAGGCAATGAGGATTCGTCAATTAAAACCCTTTTTTTTTTTCTTTCTTCATTTGTCATTTTGATTTTGGTTTCAATTTGGCGTTCATGGAGTGTTTTGGTGGTGGTTGGTTGGGGGCAATCAAGTGTTTGAACTTTGAGCTTGCACACCAAAGCATGCGCAGATTTACTTGCCTCTATTTTTTTCCATTTCGTCCTAAAGAAGCCTTTGTTCTCCTTTATGAAATGAGGCCAGAAAGAATTGTCCAAATTGTAACCATGAATTGAGAACTACTGTATTTTTTTCCAAGGTGGACCGGTTTTCCCCCGTGAACCTTAAACCCACCCAATTAGGGATGATCATAAGTTTTTGGAGCTAGAAACTGAACTCGGACCCTTTGGAACCGGCCTGAAACTAAACTGGCCGCTTGCAAAGTAGGCATGGAAACTATATCGCAAGCTTTTTTTCGTTTATAATTTTCACATGATTGGTACATTAGCTTTTTTTGGCAAAATGATTGCTGTAATTCGAGGGTGTTTTTTTTTAGCCGCCTAGGACCTAATCTCTTTTGCTGCAACTTCTATGTACATTTCTAACAAAAGATATTCTCTTATTATCTACATTTATCTTGGTTTCACCTTTCTTGCCAACATCTTGTATTGCCAACGACTATATCAATTATAGACATTTATTTCAGTGAGGGTTGACACCAGGCCAGAAATCCGGAACCTAACATAAAGAAGTTAATGTCTAAAACTAGATCATGACAAGTACACTTAACCCATAAGGCCCTATACCTAATGTGCAAAAAAAAAAAAAAAAGGACAGGGCAATCCACGAGACAAAAACCACTATAGAACACCGGAGAGAACACACAGTCAATAAACACCTAGTGTTCCCAAGCCCCAAACACCAAGAACGCACAATACCTCCAATTCCTAACAAAATAATCTCCAACCCAAAGGAATAAAACAAATCAACCCAAGATTTAATCGGCCAAACTGAGTCTATTAATCCGCGAACAAACGTCCAAGTCAAGCACTCACTTAAAACCCCAAGAACTCACGATTTCTTGAAGAAATCACGACAAAACCAACCACCCGCCCAAGAACGCCTTTCTCGCAACATCTTTTGCAACCTTATATATATATATATATATATATATATATATATATATATAAACTATATTTATTTATTTATTTATTTATTTAGCAACCAAGAACCCAAACCAAATCTCAAGGAAAAGATATCCGTGAGAATATTAAGATATTCCCACCGCAAGTTGAATGGGTCAAACAAAGTTGACTCGTGTATATCCACCCTATTAATTTGGTAAAAACAAAACACATCCTCCAACATGGACTCTCACAAATCATAGTTCGTAGCACGCCAGACTTCACAATATTCCAACCTCCGACTTTCCTTTCGAGTCGACTCCATATAATTAATCTTGGAGGGTTTCGGGACCAAATCGAGACATATTTTAACAATCCCACCTGGCCGACATTTGAGCCATGTCACAATCGCTGCAGAATCCGAACTCCACCCCTACTCCCATAGCCCCAAGGCCAACCCCACGAACACCAAGTCCAAGTACGCTGAACCAAACCGGGACCTATCGAACCAACCAACATGCACCTTAACGCCCACAAGAACTTTTAACAAGTTCAACCACTGATCCATATCCCAGATCAAACACGCACCTGTCAATATCACAACAGCAACCGTTGGCTCTACAAGCTCAACCTCGCTACAAGTACCATGCGAACCACGCTAGACTCACTACCTCAGGAGTTCGGTTGCAACCCACCTCAGCCGAACACCGTCCAATCCGTATTAACACCCACAAACACTCCTAACTTGAGTAGTGGAGACTGAAAGGTAACTTCACACGACGTGAATTTATATTTGAGCACCACACGAGCCCGCCACCCGGCAAGCCATGGAATATGCACCTGCCCTCACATCGAGCTACCATCACTACCGATAATAAAACAAACATCTAAAAGTAGAATAATCACACGTACGACCACACTCTGAGTCCGATATCTTATCGCACAATGGAGATCTATCACCGGTAGCTCACCATACTAAGCGCATCCCAGAACCTCTAGGCAACCATCACAGAGATCATTTCCCGTCTCTAGTAATGTCGCCATCAATCGCAAACGGGCCGGCACTAGTGGTGTCCCGGCCCTTTATCAGCAAATTTATTACCAGCCAGTCAATCGCACATGCATTGATTCGTCACCTCGATCAAAGCTCGACCGCTGTTCCGACAACAGATCAAACTGTACACCAACGACACCCAGTCTTCTTGAGCAGTAGACTCCAACGAATCCGCACACCCAATGTCACACCTTAAAGTTCAACAGCCACCATGCGATTCCTTCATTATCACCGAGCACCTCGAACAATCGAACCCACCTTGAAAAATACCCATCCAAAACAGAGCACCCAAGAAATAAGTCTTTTCATGACGGTCTACCAGTTAATGTCCTCACAATATCATCATGCATCCCGATTTAACATCACCAACACCTACAACATCGCATGTTGTCCCCAACCGCACTACTACTATCCATGCCGATAAGTAGTAAACCGTTGTTTGGTGTAGCAAAAAGAACAACATCCAAATCCACCATTAAATGACAACTAGTGCGACAAGCACATGACACCATCAAATTTTTGCTACACAATATCATTCGCAGATTCAACTCTAGTTTCCTTACCCTTCCGTTTTCAGCCTTAGCAATTCCTCTAAGATGCCCCTCTTCACGCCAACAGCAGACCGCCAGCAGCCGATCATACTATTTCCTAACACGAGTATAAGTTCTTCCTCTATTTCACCTACTAAAGCAGACGATTCACATTCTCTTCACGAATGTTCTCGCCAATTAAATCGAATCCCATCAAAGTTAAACTTGTTGATCCAAAGGAATACTACGAAACACAACCACTATCGGCAAGAGGATAATGAATCAAAGCACAACCCATCTTCAAAGTCAATATCAACCAACCAATACTAACGATCACATTAAATTCATTGATATGATAGTAACCACGCACCTACGTTCATCTTCAAATTAAACAACGTCGCACAAAGAGACCTTATTGACGCAGAGGGCTTCGACATACCGACAAGGCTTTCACAAACCCGTAGTGGTTTTCTCTTGACGATATTAAACGCGACGTTACGAGCCAACGCGCCGAAAACACCCACCGTCATCCAGCAATTCCCAATCAGCTGCTCACGTCTTTGGTTTCTCCACGAAGGCACTTCATCCGATATAAATAGTCTTCAATCGCATCTTCCAAACCAAAGTCCTTCATCTCAAATCTATCGATTTTCACTTTACTTCTTCCCACGATCGCTTCAACCGAAAGCCTAGCTTGACACCAATTGTTGCGCGAACAAGCAACGAATATAAAATAGACAACAAAATATAAAGACACCAAAGTAGTGGTCGGTCGAAAGACCACATCCACGAAATGAATTCCACTATAGAACAGAAAAAAAAGAACCAAACCAAGTCACTCAAACACTCTTAGTGTTTCCCAAGCCCCAATTACATCCAAGAACCACACATATTTAGCCACAATTCCTAACGAAATAATCTCCAATCTCGCAAAGAATAAAACAAACAACCCAAATTAAGGCTAATACTGAGTTCTGATGTAATCCCCAAAACAAGTCCCAATGTCAAGCACTCACTTAGAAACGGTCTCAAGAACTCACGATTTCTGGATGAAATTCACGACAAAACCAACGCACCCACACCAAAACGGCGCTTCCTCGATACATCTTTTCAACCTTATATATATATATATATATATATATATATATATATATATATATATATATATAGTTAGCAACCAAGACCCAAACCGAAATCTTCAAGGAAAAGAATCGGAGAATATTGCAGAGATATTCCCACCGCTTGAGAGTCCAAGTGAATGGGTCAAACAAAGGACTTCGTGTATATCTCACCCTACTAATTGGTATAAACAAAACTACTATCCTTTCAACATGGACTCTACACCAAATCATAGTTTCCGAGCACGCCATAAGACTTCACAATATTCCAACCTCCGCACTTTCCTTCACTGAGTCAACTTCCATACAATTAATCTTGGATCGGGTTTCGTTGACGAGCTCAAATTCGAGACATATTTTAACACCTAATAAGTTCATCGGATCATGAAGACCATGCCAATAACATTGACCTGTAAGGCCCATCTATGCAATGTATGATGAGCTCATTCATCATGAATTTTTAATAGGCATAGTTTTAGTGAACTACATGAACATAGCCATGACCGATTGACTTGAAGTGTGCATAAAAGTTAAAGATTAAGTCGAGAAGAATCCATCAACCGAGAGAAACCGTAACCAAGGAATCATAAGCTAATACAAATTATCCCTAAAGTAAAGCAAGTTAAGGTAGTTAGTGATTCTTACGATGAAAAATTGTGACACATAACGTAATTGCCAATTAAAGATACAAGAGGAATCAATGATACGAACAATACTAAGACCAATCATTACACGGCAGATCAATGCATTCACAAGAAATATGTAATCAAATTTGAAGATGGGAAAATCATCACTTTTAATTAGATTTTGCCTAAAGTTTGAATTTGAACTTCAAATTTGGTTAGATGTCCTAATTCTAGTACTGGTATTTGTTTATAAAAACTTTCCCACCATACTTAAGTAAGCTCTATACTTTCTTGACGTACTTCAGTTATCCCCTTAAGAAATTTATGTTCAATTTCAATCATGGAGCAAGTATGGCATCCAAAAATGTAAGCCATCTATTCTACAAAGTTTTCAGGCAATTTCCTTGTTGTTTTCAATTATTTGTCTGCGCATTATTCAACAATTTGAATTTTACAATGTCCTTGATGCTTCAAGACATACTAGAACCCATTTACTTTTGATTTAATTCAATTTGGCCAGTGATAATCCTCACTTGGACCTTAAACCAATTGAAACCATTGACTTTATGGCGATCACAACTCGGCAAAAATACTTGTAACCGTGACTTGCCAATTTTTTTTCAGATTAAGTTATCATCTAGTTTTGTATTAACGAATCTTAATTGAGTTATGTACCAAGATATATTTGGTTTTCTTCATTTTATCATCTTTTCTCATCGTTTAACAGTTTTCATTGGCCTTGTTAACAACTTTTTATATTGTCAACTATTTTTAGAAATTACCAACCTCAATTAGAGTTATTACCAAATTTTCTTTAATTGAATTACCACCTAATTTATGTTAGCAACCCTCCTTTGAGTTATTTAATGATGTTTATTTTTTTATATTAACTTTTCTTATCTATGACAAAAGCGAATTATATTATCTATCACTAAATTTTATTCACATTTCTTACCAATATCCAATTAAGTTACCAACAAATTTTAAGTTATGAGCTTTCATTTAAGTTACTTTCAGATTTTTTTTAATGTACAAAATTTTCTAATCGTTTAACAACTTTTATTTGCCTTGCTTACCAACTTTTTAAACCCTTTTTAGAAATTATAAATCTCAATTAGAGTATCTACCAACTTTTCTTAGGTCAAATTATCAACGACTTTTGAGTTATCAACTCTTATCTAAGTTAATTACCAACGTTCTAATGTTGCATGTATTCAAAATATAGCTTCGGTATAGGTAGGCTGCTCCTATCTTTTTCTAGTTATGAGATAAATTTTCACAAAAAATCATAATCATTTTTAGTCACGTGTTGCAAAAATGGAATCACACACAAAAGCAGAAAAGTGAAAAATGTTTCATCTGTCCCAAAATCCAACCAATTATGGTGGTTTTAGCAAAAATAAGGGACAAGATTTTGTTACAATTGTGTATGTGATTGGAACCCTTTTCAAATTCCATCGATTATATGTTTATCTTAGATATATCTCAAATCCCCATTAAATCTTTGTCTCGATTACCTTTGGTATGTTTTTATTACTTGATATTGATTTTTAAACTCTACAAATTTGATTGTAGGATGGTATCGATTGTTAACTATTTCACTTGTAGAAAAAATGTCTTTCCCATAACTATCGTAATATGTGCAATAAAGTTAATGACTTTTTTATATGGATTGCATACTCAAAATGGCCTAATGGCAAAATCTAGGGCTTAATGGCAAGTTATGAATTTAATCTGAAACAATTGCGAAATGGTAAATTTAGGTTCTAAACTATCGAAAATCGCAGGTTGTCATAATTTATGGTCCGAATCAAAGGATTTAAATGACCCCGATTGCCTTTTGTTTGTCAGTTAGAAAATCTCGCAGACTGTTATCCTCAGAACTAATTTGTAGCTCTTCTTCACTCAGTTGGAAACCCTAATGCCTTGGGCCGTGTCGACGATCACTAAAGGTAAAGGCTTATCCAAATCTCAGATTTCTGTCTATTTATTTTCCGCCATGGATGTGATCTTCGAGCCTCAAAGAGGAAGACCGTTCTCCATTGAAGTGGGTTTCTTTGACACAGTACAAGATATCAAAGAGAAGATCCAGAAATACCAAGGGATCCCCATGACCACACAAACCCTAATCTTCAATGGCCAGGTCCTTCCGGACGAGCGCGACGTCGAGCACTGCGAGATCCTACAGAACTCGCACGTCCAGCTCGTTGTGGTCGATGCTGCCTCACCCCAAAACCCAAGCAAGGCCGAAGAACCCTCTCCATCTCCGAGCACGAAACTCCAGCTCAACGTGAAGAGCGCTTCCTTGAAAGCGCGCATCTCAGTCGAGATTGACGCGAGCAACACGGTGGCGCGATTGAAGGACAAGATCCACGAGATCGAGGGCGTGCCCACAGGCCACCTGGCTCTCCAGGTGAACGGCATGGAGTTGCAAGACCACCAGTCGGTCGGGGAGTGCGAGCTCTCGGACAACGCCGAGGTCGAGGTCTCCATGAAGCAATGCTCCCCGACGACGTCGGCGGCACCCATGTCCTCCAAAAAGCTGAGGGTGATGGTGCTGCCGAAGTGCGGGACGAAGAGGATCGCGGTCGAGGTGAGCGGGTCGGACAACGTCGGGGAGCTGAGGAAGGAGCTCCAGAAGCTGCAGAAGTCGGACCAGTTGCATCTGCCGCAGGAAGGCTATTTCTTCATATACAAGCAGAATGTGATGGATGAAGATAGGTCGTTTAGGTGGCACCATGTTGCGCAGGGTGACACCATTGAGATCTTCAACGGAAGCGTTACGGGCGGATCATAGCACCATTCTCGTTTGCCCCTTCTTTTTTTTACTCCTATTCTTGTGATCTTCCAATCTTTTTGGACAAATTGTACTCAAACCGATTTTCTAGCTATGAATTTAGCAGTTCAATTTCTATTTTTTGGGGGGCCGATTCCATGTTGTTTTACCTACGCATCGTGGGATAACTCAAATTAGGTGATATATTCAAATCAGGAAACCTCGTTCAATCTTGACTAGCCGAATCTTTTTTTTTTTTTTTTTCAGTAACTCCGTCTTGGACGCCTTCTCCTCATTGGATACCGCTTCCCGAGCCCCCACCGGGTTGTTGCAAAGTCGAGCTCGGACCGGACCTTTGTCGTGAACTTCCCGCTCCGGCCCGGCGGCAGCATCACCTCGTCATCGACCCTCGGGCTCTCCTTCCAGGCATGCAAAACGAGGAGCAGAGAAAATATGCTAATAAATTTGGTCCATTTACTTAATGTGCGATGGCATGACATTTTTTAAACAAGGTAACGTCAAGATGTACAATAACTCCTAAATTAAATAGATTACAATGATGTAAATATAATCATTCTTCTTTATTTCGTTGTAATTAAGTGAGAACGCAATTTGCAAATTTGGCCATAGGGATATCATGGCAATCAAATTGCAAAAATTGAGTAATACATATTAAGTACGCATGAACGAGGCAAAAAAATGAAAAAAAAGGGATTTCATGATAATCAGATATACTAGGTGGTAAATTTATTAGGGAAAAAGCCACCAAAAACTCCAAAATATGCTCACTGCGACTTATTGCCCTAAATTGTTTTGTAAAACACAAAAATTCCCGAACTTGTATGTACATGACACATTTATCCCAATTTTTTCTTGCACGAAAAATCCTAAACTTATATCCATATGACGCATTTACCTCAAAATTTAGGATAAATGTTTCACATGCCTACTAGTTTGGATTTTTGGTCACAAAAGAAAACATTTTGAGGAAAATGCGTCACAATTAAGTTTGAGATTTTTTATCTCACAAGAAAAAGTTTGGATAGATGTGCCACACATATACAAATTTGAAATTTTTGGTGTCAGAAGAAAAATTAGGATAAATGTGTTGCACTAGGCATAATTTAAGGTTTTTATTGATTTTTTCCCCAATTCATTAATGCAGAAACGCGATCTTCTTCTTCTTCTTTTCCTTTTTTCGCATTTAAAATGAGGATATTATCATTTACCCATGGTCACGTGCAGTAAAAATCATTGTATGGGTATTCAAAAATAACACCATTGAAGAGGAAGATTCTCAAATAAGAGATCTCTATCAAAATAACACACAATGAATAAATGAATTTGGCTAGCCTAACGGTACCGTCGCAGGCAAGTTATAAAAGCCTCCACTCACATGTTTTATTTAACAAGGATTTGGCTAGCCTGACCGTCGCAACCAATTAATTTATTAATACCGCTAATAGTACAAATGGAAAAAGATTGCTTATCTATTTACATAAATACTCTCCTTTGAAAGAGAGATTTTCATTTTTGGGGTTTAGCCATGAAATCCTCAAAGGCTAGTTTTCGCGCACCTCGACTAACGTAGGCACAAGTCTAATGTACACGAAAGGAAAAGGTTTCGTGATTGTCCTCCCCAAAAGCAAAACCCTATTTTCTAACATGCCTCTTCAAAGAAGAGTCTTCAAAACTATGAATTGCTCCTTTACCCCCACATCTTGTTAACAGCAAGAAAGAGATCATGTCCTGAGCAGCTTGGCGCACCTTCGGAGGGCTCACATTCCAAACATCTGAACTAGGGAACCGGGGGCAACCCTCGCGAAGCTCCGGCGAGTGAAAAAGGGAAGGCACGCCGAGCCGAATGGTAATGCCTGCCTATGGACAGAACGAAAAGTTAAGGGCTAACCCGTAGAAAATGTCGTTCTTTCTCTTTTCCCTAACCCATGTTTAATACACCAAATCCACGGGGGCGGGCTTCGCCTCGCTCTTAGCATCCATGGTGTAGTAGGGTCACTTCCGTTCTATGTCGATCCCTTACAAAACTTAGTTCCCTCTTCCCCACCAGCAATGAAACATCCACGAATGATTGATGTCGACACAAGGTATAATCGATCCTTTCAGGCTAGGCTGTCCGGTTCTTTTTTACGACATGGAAGTTGGAGAAGAGTCTTGCGAACCTCTGGAAGCCCTGTTTGATGAAACAGTCCTCCTAAGGTTGGACATTTCCCACCTTTCTCCTCGAGTAGCAGAGCAGCATCACCCACCTCTTTTCTCCGATCAAAGCTCTCTCCTATGGAATTCTCTTGTCTTCTCTGTATGATCTTCCATCATCTCTATCCCACAAAGAAGAGAGAACCACTCATCTTGGGTCCAAAACTTTATTGAAAACGAGGCTCATTGAGTTCTGTTTTCGGCACATCAAATTTCGAGCTCTGATTTGGGATGAGCCTTCCCTTCCGGCCGAGGCTTAACTGTCTGGCATCGCCTCTCTGCCAAGCAAAGGCGTTCGGCCAAACTTCAAACTGAGCTAGAAGCATGGACGTTTACTTCTGTTTCGGCTGTTTCAACTGGAGGCTTGGTTCAATTGATCCTTGGAGAGATGAAATGGATCTCTTCGTGCAAGGTCACAGATTAGATGGAAGCGACTGTTGCGCAGTAAGCTAGAAGCGAACAGAAAGCAGTGGACTTCATAATTACAGCTAA